>NC_056701.1:14102509-14400009 GCF_018831695.1 Puntigrus tetrazona | reverse complement strand
GGAATATTGTGAAATGTTACAATTTAACATGACCTTTCTATTGTAATATACAGTAAAATGTAATGTATTCTTTTGATTCAAAGAGCTGAATTTTCTTCAGTGGTTACTCCAGTGTTCAGTGTCACACGATTCTTCAGAAATCATAATATGCTTATTGTTGTGCTGCTTATTTTTTTTTACACATTTTTTTTATTCTATGATATATGAAAAAGAACAGCATTTATTTAAAACTGAAATATTTACTAACAATACAACTGTTTACTGCCACTTTTTATCCATTTATACATCCTTGCAAAAAACTAAATAAATCAAAAGAAATTTAATAATCAAATTGTAGTGTATATTATAACACAACATTTATATTAAAATTATTATTTTTAACTTTTTAATTAAAGAATCCTAAGACATATATATCATAGTATCTACAAAATATTAAGCGACACAATGGTTTCCAGTAGCATATTTAGAACGATTTCTGAAGGATCATCAGACGCTGAAGACTGGAGTAATGATGCAGAAAAATTCCGCTTTGCTTCACAGGTATAAATTACATTCTAAAGTATATTGAAATAGAAAACTTATTTTAAACTGCAGTAATATTTCACGAAATCACAGAGAAAAGATAAGTTAATTTAAATGAAATCAACAGAAACTAATAGTTGCACTTGTTTATTGCGTTTAACATTTTTCATTCGTTATAAAATGACTTCAATAGGAGCGATTATGGATCAGAATAGCTATAGGCGAGCGTTTGATGACTGAAGATGACTGGCCGTTATAAACAGTTTATGTGTGAACAGATGTTCTTGCGTGGTATGAAAACTAGAGAGATTCATGCACAGGAGTGACGGCACAGGATGGGTGTGAGCCTCCAGCTAATATCAGGAGAAGATAGACTGGTTGTCTCAGTGTTTCCACATGTGAGCACACAGCTGGTCTGACCTGTATTGCTCGAGTACTGGAAGGAGGTCTGTATTACTTGTGATATGAACACTTTCTAGTTTAGAGCTATCGAAGGTTGCTTCTTTCGTATGTATGTCATGCATGTTAAAAGTTAACACAACTCTGCCTTGGCTAGGAGTATATTCCCTACTATATCTGGAGAACTGTGGCCTAACAGTATGCCCACATCTCACCATTATAGCTACAGTAAAACTATAGGTATACCTGGCATCTAAGTATATAAAATTCTCTAGCAATAGTTTTATTCATTAAATATTGTAGATTTTCTGAAGAAATGTGAGTGGTGTTTCCCCGATGCAAAGATATTGTGAGTGGTTTTGTGGCTGCTAGTATTTTAGTATTATATAGATAATATTATAGCATTTACTCATATTTTAAACTAGCACTTTTTTGTATTTCAGTTTTAGTCACTTTGCCTTGGTTATGACACAAGTTATGGATATTGCTGATATAACAGCTATGTTGCACGCTTACCTTGGAGGTCTCGAAGAGCAGATCTCGGTCTCCTGCTGTGATCCTGAATGTGTTGCTATCAGAGACGCCATAGGAACAGATCTGACCAATTGGCAGAGACTCCAGTGCTTCAGCCTCACCCTGACGATACAGAGACACACAGGAAGCTGCCACGCCCAGCCACAACTTCTGAGAGAAGCTTCCTGTCGAGCTCTGTGGGGAACAGGAGGATGATAGACACAGCTCTGATCGTCTGCTGGTACAAATGTTTGTTTTTGAAAGTTGTTTCTTAGGCTCATTAAGACTGCCTCTATACGTGACCCTGGACCACAACGTCTTAAGTCGTTGGGGTATATTCGTAGCAATAGCCAAAAATACATTGTATGGATCAAAAGTATTGATTTTTCTTTTATGCCAAATATCATTAGGATATTAGGATCATGTTCCATTAAGATATTTTGTAAATTTCTTACCATAAATTATTTAAACTTTGTTTTTGATGAGTAATATGCATTGCTAAGAACTTAATTTGGACAATTTTAAAGGCTCAATATTTAGAATTGTTTTGCACTCTTAGATTACAGATTTTCAGATTGTTGTATCTGAGAAAATACTAACATGAATTATTATTATATTTATACACTTTAAAATAACTGTTTAAAATAATATATTTTAAAATGTAATTATTCCTTTGAGGCAAAGCTGCATTTTGAGCATCATTACTCCAGTACTAAAGTCTGCATGAAATAATTAACTAAATTTATTTTTGTTGTGCACAATTAATCCGTGCAAGTCAAAAAATTTTAAATTCAAATTTGAAAATGCCCCTTGAAATGACGGGACTTCTCTGATGACATCAGTTTGACGGTTTTGGGCATGAGCATAACATCCTTAACCACGCCCCTCCAACGCATATTTTACTACATCCAATTAATTCTCCGTAAAAAACAAAAAACAAAAGCTGCATCCCTAGTTCACTCATTCAATATTCTGTTTCTCTCTAAAGTAGGTCACAATGCAGAAGTAAATCCGTCGCAAACATCCAGTTCGCGCAGACTAAGTGTCACATGATACTTCAGAAATCATTAAAAAATTTCTTGTTATTATCAAATGTTGAACAGAGAAAACCACTCACAATGTAAAAGTCTACTTCATAGAGCGTGCAGCCAAACCCTGACCACTGCCGGGCGATGGTGAGATAGGCAGCCATGCTGTCTCTGCGACTGTATGCCGCCAGGGCTTTCCAGCGCTCCAAAATGGCTGACATCACCACAGCTCCCTCCTCCCTTAGTCTGGCCCGTAGTCTTTGGTCCTGTTCCTGACGCCGCTTGTGTCCCCACAGCGTCCCAGCCAGCAGACCCCCGGGGAACGAAGGGCAGCCAGGAGGATCGACAGGGGCCAGTAGGGCCCGGGCCTCCACCACTTCAGCGGGAAAGAGCTGCTCCAAGGGGCGGGTACGGCGAGAGGGCGCTGAAATCTCCCAGCAGACACTGCAGTCTCAACGCTGCCAGGGACAGAAGGTCATCCTCGCAGGCCGGCAGCTGGCCTCGCACCACCATCTCATGACACTGAGACATAGAGAGAGGAGAAGGGAGTCAATCGAGGGAAAGTTTACAGAGTTCACTAGTGTGCTGTGTTTGTATGTTTGCTTTTCACTCGGCTGATAAAGACATTATACACACATCGGTCCACACAAGTGTGAAACTAGTCGGCATTAAACAAACAGAGATGAAGAATTGGAAAATCCCAGTTTTAAATGTTCCATTACTATAAGTAAAGTTAATTTTAATTTCTCATAAAACAAGCGATAAACAGCTCTACTGAAGACTCAATTCAATTTAATTCAGTTCATTAACAGCATGAATGTTGAAAAATTCATGATTTTCAATAATTGAGCTTAAGGGTGGGCGGAATAACTGTGGACACGATTAACTGGTAGAGATTTTCTCTATTGCGGTTACATAAAAAGTTTTAGTTTTTTTTTTTTCAAAAGGGATTTTCAGCAGTGAAAGAGAGCTCAAAGACCGAATACTGAAGTTATATTTGCTGCTTTATATTTATATTTGCTGTTTCTTTGTCTTAATATTCCTGCTGTCTGTCATTGAAGTTAATAGCTTATATAGCTTTAATAAAAATAAATACATATTTAATTTATACAGGACAAGAATTTGCAGTGTTTTTATACATTTGGTTATTTTATACAATGAATGTATCATTTCTAATTTATTTGTTCTACTGTAGTTTTTTTTGTCCTATTGCTTGTATTCAGTTTTTAATTCATATTCACCCGCTGACTGTTTACTTGTCTTCAGTCAGTGAGCTCTTTTTTTTGGGGTAGTTTCCGGTGATATTGATACTGGTGACGAGAATCATAAAATTTCTACAGTGTCAAAATTTTTGATATAAAGACCTTATTTAGAGCATTTAAATCTAATGACATATATGGTTGCCGTGAAATAAAATGACTCATATCCCTAATTTAGCTTTCTTATTTCTGCTCGTCTCTGCCTGTCTCATTTTACCTGCTCATACAGGAAGAGGTACTCAATACTGTCTGTACTGATGTTGTCGGTGTCCAGCAGACAGTAGAGTTTAAAGCAGAGTCTGCACTGGCAGTCAGAGTCTGGATCTTTAGCTGACAAACTGGAAGACAAAGATAGAGGTTCATTAATGGAAAATGCATGTGAATCAGAACATGCAGAACCCCCCACAAGCACCCTAAAACTATGTATTTGTCTTAAACTATAAGTCTTTAAGTAACTCAGGAGGTTTGTCAGGCAGTGCATGGCGGCAACAAATTAAATCCACCAACGCTTCCTAAACACACAACTAAAATCACCATAACAGTGTCATCATTCCGAAACATATGACTCACCCTGATTTGCTAAACTTTTTCTGCTGTGTGAGCAGTTTTGTACGAGCGGGTTTGTTTGTGTGCACACACGTATGAGTGTGAGAGAAAGCCTAGGCGTGTGTCCATGAACCCACTTCTGGGAAGAGTTGGCACTGCGACGAGCAAAAACACACAAACACACTTCCCAGAATAAAGCAGATGCCTTGAATTCTGGCTGGCTTGGCTTATCTCTCCTCCGTTTTTCTTTCCACATGAGTTAATGACATCAGCCTCACCTTGAGATGCCTACTGGAACACTGAATACTAATAAAGAGCTGCTTGTCCATTCTCACAGTGTGTGTGTGTGTGTGCGTTTCGGTGGGGGGTTGGTTAAACTGTGCTAAAGTGCTGGGAAAGTGAATCAATCAATGATGAAAACACAGATGCACACTGTACTGTACTGTGGCGCTATCATGGATGGTAAGATCTTTGTAACTTGACAAATACCATGGTGCTGACTACATGATCTTTACATAGTACTTAAAAATACCATAGTATAATTATTGTTTAAATGTTCAAAAAAAAAACATGGTACCATGTACAATAAACTATAGTGCTGTGGAACTTTAGATCAAGTACATTAGTTGTATTACACATATTACAACAGGTTGAAGATATATAATCAAAATGCTTACTTTTCAAACCTGGTGATGACATCTGCAATTATTGTGTTGCCCCCGATAGCTTTTTCCCAGCACGAGTTCTGCTCGAAAAGAGCGAACGTGTTTCGGCTGTCCTGCAGCCCGAGGCGTTCCGCCATCTTCCTCACGACCTGGACAGAGAAAAAATCTAATTGTTAAACTATTATAGTATTTATTTCTATTTTGAATTAGCTTTCATTTTTACAGTTTATTCATTGTATTAGTTTACTAATTGTATAATATTTCTGTTTAGCTCTAATTTATTTCTATTTTAGTTTTAGTTCACTTTTCACTGTTAGTCATTTAAGTGCCCAAACTTAAAGTCACATAGTTCTGAAGCATAAGCTTTTCATCTAATATTTATATCTAATATTTATAAAAGAACAACAACTGATTCAGAAGTAATTATTTTAGTTCTAATAGCAACAAATGCTCAAACGAGAGTAAAATGTTAAAGTAACAGAGAAAATTAATAAATAAATACATAATCTTGCATTTTTCTGGAAGGGTAATAGCAAAAACAGAACTTAACATTACATAAATAAATGCACTTAAATAAATATGTCTGTTTGGTTCTTATTACTTGCATGCTAATGATTAATCCTTTGTGTGCCAAAGGTGGCATATGGGCTTAAAGTTCCCATCCCCTGCTGTAGAGGAAATGGTTGATGCAATACCTCATTAGCCGTGGTGTGCGAGGTGATCGGTATCTGGCAGCAGCCTGGTCCAGGGTAGTGCACAGTACACAGTATCTCCTGCCTTCCCATCAGCCCCTGGATCTCCTCCCACGAGGGCACACACTCCCGGCCGCGAGTCTTCTCCAGAGCCTGGGCTATGAAGGACGCGTAGCTCTCCACCTCCGGGTCCACACTCAAACTCTGAACCCTGATAGCCAAAGAAAAGGACTTTAAGGACCATTTACATAATTTCGCATCTAAACCGTAAAATTTCCCTCCAAAAAAAAATCGGAGAGAATTTGTGTGGCCTCTTTTTTTAGTTTGTCTATTTGTGATATGTAGTGTCAGACACTTTGTAATCACATGCACGGCAGAGGCCCTATTTGTGTTAAGTAAACACATGCGGGAAGCGTCTGGGGGCCTCGGGAGAACAGAGACTCGTCCGTTTCCATTACACCAGCCGCCTCTGTAATCAAAGCCCTGTGGTCAGCGCACCATTTCCTCACGGCACACTCGTTTATTTAGCCATTCTCTTATTTTCTGTCTATCCTCTGGGCCTGGCAGTACTTTAAGAGTCAATTAGCCATGGGATGCAGAAAGCATCGTGTCATTTCCCAACCCCTCGGGGAGAGGAAAAGAACGAGCGAACAGGAAGTGCACTTTCCGATCCAGTCAACCTCAGGCAGCCCATATTTCCTACACACTCGACCGCAGGACCGGAGGCTGTTGTGTGTGTTTATACTCGGGGACTTCTAGGTAACGTTTATGTGTGCATGTTGAGATCTGGCTGGTGGGTTTTAAGTGTACACTATATAGATTTGTGATGTGCGTAACGCACCTCTTCAGGTGAAAACGTAGGTATCTGAGTATGCTGCAGCTGGGCAGGAAGGTGCAGCTCATGCAGGTGAGCAGCTGCCAGTATCTGAGCTGCGGATTCGGCTGAGTCTGGACACTGGAGTTGGTTATGCTGGTCTGTTTAATAAGTTGGCAGTAGAGTTCATCTCGGAGCGGCCGGAGGTCGAGGCAGGTCTGCAGGATCCCCTGTATGAGAGGAATGGGCTCGCGGGCCGACTCTAACTGCTGGAGGCAGTTAAAAAGCCTCACCGCCTCTTCACGGATTGAAGTGTAGCCTTTGCCTGCCATATCTATAAAGAAAAGTGAGAGGAGGCATGTTAAATGTGTATACTGTAGTCAATAAAGATTCAAACTTGAGACTTTATTCAATAACTGTCCTGGAACATGACACCCATGTCTCTGTAAATGGTCAAATAAAAATCTTTGTTTGTCCAATCAGGTGCTTTTTTGCCTTTTGACTTTATACACAGTAAACCAGATGCCGAGAGCAAGATAGATAAACTTATTTATGACTAATTTGTAGAGCTGCAAAGGAACAGCTTAGATAGCCAAACGACATTCAAGTCAGTATTGTACAGAAATTGTGAAATTTGTTTGCCATCATGAGGTATATTTGATCAAGATCAAGTCTTCTTGTATTGAAAATGTCAAATACACCCACGTTTCTGTTAAAAACATAAATCGGAGCGGCTCGTTTCACAAGCGTGCAGAGAAAGGCTTACCAAAACAATTACTGGGTTGTTCATTTTGACATTTTCTGGGTTGGCAGATGAACCGCAGGTATGATTATAACACTCAAACATGGAAAAAGTCTGATTTTCAGGATATGACACTTTTAAATCATTCAGCATTTAAAACAGCAATATTCCATAAAGTAATAGTTCCACATCAATACAGGTTTTCTCTTCATAAAGGTTTTAAAGGAAGCTGAGAGCTTCAAAGCACTTGAAAACAGATGCCGAGTTTGCTTTGCTTCTGCTTGACAGGTAAATATATTGCTTGATGACCATGATCACACCAAATGGCAGGGTTGTGGAAAGAGGGGGTGTGTCTAATCTGATTGGTTCATTGAAATGTTCTTTACATGAGCAGTGGTGTGTGTATATGTGATACATGCCATGTAAGTGTGTTTGACTCACGTGTGTGGTGCAGGCTGCCATAGGGGAAAGGCAGCAGTGGGGCATAGAGGGGGCTCTGCGTGTACCTCAGGATGGGATTATGTTCGTAGATGTGTTCTACAACCTCTGGATTGAATTTATTCTCCTGTACAAAACAACACACATAAAGCAATGCAAGGTCAATTAAACTCGCTGGTATATAAATAAACCCAAGACTCTGTGTATCATTATATCCCCATAAACACATGAACACTTTGTTATGGGGTCCGTAATGAAATGATGAAATGATGTTTTACATGGAAATGCTTGCGTTTCAGAAAACGGCCGAGGGGGGATAAATGAAAGGGAAACAGATTTCAGTTTACAGATGGACTTGACAACTCTGGTCAAGGTCTGCTCTGTGTATGTGTGTATAATGGAAGCTGCTTTGTACATTTCAAGGATGAATCAGGGCAGTTTATGTTTGTTGTGGGATGTTTGCATGTAACAGACATAATAAGCCAACCTAAGAGCAGTTAAACGTGACAAGACTTCCTGTCAGTAACCAGGAGTATGCTGTATGTATGTATGTATGAGTTTGTGAGAGTTAAAATAAATATTACATACATATATAAACTTAAGAGTGCAACATTTTCACCAAAACAGAGCTGATTGTATTGTACGGTCATCATACAATTTTTTAGCCAAGACTATATTGAAAATATAATGCACAGCCTATCTTATCAATAAGAGATATTATAGAAACCAGCAAGGTCATTTAAGGGTCCGGACACTTAACATTTCAACCATTGCGGTTTTCACGCCTGTCTGCCTGTCTGTCTGTCTGTTTATGTGCGACCTCAATGGGATTCCGGGGAGTTCTGTGGGCTAGCAACTAGCATCCTATTAATACAGATCTATCCAAGAGCGCCGGCATTACATCATAACAACAGGGTTATTCTGAAGAGCTACTCGCTGCCTTCAAAACTATTTCCAGAGACACGGGATACCGAGGAGCACATCTATAAGTGTAAAATCACTAGCCAACAAACTAAGAATAATATAGTGGGGCAGAAAGATGATGGTGGGAGGGGTTTAGATGGTTTACACACCGTGTCTGTATATGTGTGCTATCCTGAACTTGTCTTTAGGAGCTAAGCTGCCATATTATATATATATATGAAATTGTATAAATGCCTTATGTCTTGTCACTTCTGCTAAGTTTTAAGCATCCTTTCTAAATAAGCGTGTGTCCCTGCAACATTTATTATCCCTCTCGATATATGTTGACATGCTGTCGTGTTCATCTGCGTCGCCGCTTGTTCTCTCACCTCAATGTCTCGTATGAGGAGCTGTGTTGGCGTCTCGACTGGTGCTTTGCTGTCTATGACTTTCTGTACAGCACACGCCCAGTGCACCGCCTCATTGTAGTGCTTCGTAAAGAGTCTGTAGCAATGTTTACGACCATACACCGTCAGGCTCCAGTAACCTGTCACACATACACATCAAAGAGGCCCATATTTAGTGCAACTCTTCAAAAAGTGTCATTCACAAAGTGGAGCAATTCAAAAATAAGGTCTCCTAACAATTAGGAGAGTGCATAAACAAATAAAAGCAAAAAAGGCAATAAAACATATGCTTATATTGTTTCTGATTAAAGACAAACGTCCTAAAGCTCCAGCATTCTGACAACCTCATACTGCACGTGTCAGACCTGCAGTAAATGCGCCCAGATGTTCTTTTATGAGGATATAACTGATATTTTGTTTCTCTCTTTAGACTGTTTGGGGAGAAATATTCACAAGCACTCACAAAGAGCAATATCTAGCAAATAAAATACTTTACAACAGAATAATGTATATTCGCTTTGGAAATTTATTTCTATGACTATTTCATGGTTACATTCCCTGATATTTCCAGGTTTTTCAGAACCAGTGGGTGTTCTAAAAATTTACAGGCCCAAATATTTGGTGTCCACTGTAAACATCTCAGATTTCTTAGGTGAAAATTGTACCTTATTAATGTTTTCATTAGCAGATCTGTTTTACTCTGTGGACGAGCCAAAGCATTAGCCATGATATTATATGACAACTTGTTTGTTAAAAGAAGAAACTGTTTCTATCGTGTCTGCTGTGCTGGATAATGAATGACTCCTGACCAACTGCTGCCCTTGTACACACACACGTACACACACATACACACACACACACACACACACACACACACACACAAAGCATTACTTTCAAACATACTCACACTTTTATCTAGGAAAGTCCCTAAAGCTAATCTGGGAAAAGTTCAGAGTTTTGTGGTGCTGGTTGAAAGTTTGTGTGTGTGTGTGTGTGTGTGTGTGTGTGTGTGTGTGTGTGTGTGTGTGTGTGTGTGTGTGTGTGTGTGTGTGTGTGTGTGTGTGTGTGTGTGTGTGTGTGCGTGCGTGCGTGATTCAGAACTCAAGCTATGTGCCGTGTGAAACGCAACGCACATACAGTATGACTAAGACTCTGAATCTGTCTGGTCATTCCCTAATATCTTCCCAGACAACAATGCCTCTCGTTTGTCTCACTTCATTTTTCTTTTCGTTTTTTGATCTTTTTAAACAGTCCTGCATTTCATTTCCTCAATCAAAGTCTTCCCACAAGAAAGAATTCACGCCAGTGCTGACAAGAGAGCAGCAGGTCTCACGGCCTCTTTGTGCCTGTGATCCGTACAAAAGATCAGTTCTCTATGAGAAAATGCATGTTATTATGAGCGCAAATCCTAAAATAGTGAGGGAAATATTGTGTTATTTCAAATCGAATATGAATCCTGCCTAACACTATTTGTTTCCCCACTTTTTGTCCTGGTCAGTGAAAGAAGTCCTCCTGGGGTTCCACATGTTTTGCAAAAACTTTATAAACCAAATCTTTTTTTTTTTTTTACTTGAAGAAAACAATATATCAATACATTCTTTAAACGTAAATCTCGAGGGAGCAAATGAGTCTACAAATAACTTCCAACTGATCTTCATCACTAAAAAAAAAAAAAACAATCTTGCACACTTTTTCTGAAAGCGTACGCAAGACTAGACTGTCCAAGTGTAACTGCAGATGCATTACCTGTCTGTTTGTAGGTGTGTTTATCCGGCCACAGTACCGAACAGAGGGAAGTGAGTACAAGCGTGCCCAGTCTGCGAGCATCTCGGTCCGGGCCGCTGTAGTAGTCAAGGGAGTCTGTTGTCAACACAAACCAGAACCTCCTCTGCCGAAGCCAACCTCCCTGCACCTCCCGCAGGAGCCAGCCTGAAAAACAAAACAGAGAACAAGACCCATATTACAATGATAAACATCAATCAAATGAGGATACGGAGATTCCATTTCAAAACCTGACAGAAAGATTGATGTGTCATTTGAAATATCATTCTTTAAAAGCTAGCTCACGGCGCTCATGCAGAGTCAGACTGAGTGATCATGGAAAAAGAGCGAAACAGCACAAACCAGCCCGTCCACATCAAGCCGAGAGAAGGATACCAAACCACCACTCACCCAACTTAATAGAGGGTTGTGTTAAGGTCACACTGGGGATAAAATCTCCCTCCAGACCTTCAGAAAGTTTGTTGTCTATGCACAAATGTGTATCAGAGCCAATAATCAAGAAACATTTCATGGGAAAAGTGCTTTTTTTTTTTTGGTAAACCCTCATGACACGCGGACCATGTTACCTTTTTTCCGCTGCTGCTTGCAGATGCATTGCACCTGCTACCTTTCCCTTTGAATATGTGTGTGTGTGTGTGTGTGTGTGTGTGTGTGAGTCAGCCAGACAGACTGAGGGAAGACTGTCTTATTTAGCAGCTCTGCGGGCCAGCATGAGACAGGCTGGCGGAGTATTTGGACCCCTCTACACTAATATTACTCTGCCCTGCTTATTATTACTCATTACATGTGATTGAGTATTATTACCAGTCCAGTGCAGCAAATACCACACAGCACTCACATTTACACACTCTGAGATCATGGACGACTCAGAATAACACACACACACTTAAATCTGTGGTCAGCAGCTTTAGTGTTGGTTAACGATGTCTAACTGTGCAGTGTGTCAGCCAATTTGTGTGTCACCGATAATTCTGCAGGCTATTACTGATGCGTGTGTGTGTGTACGGAGGACTATGGACTGTTCCTAATGGTGAGGTAAAGCTGACAAAAACTTCCTAAAATTGAAGTTTTTTTTAAATACAAAATTAGGTATTAATGGTGGGTATCGGAGTCACAGAGTTTTATATATATATAAATATTGTAAATAAATAAATATTGTTTAGTTTCTGTTTTTGACAGTATTGAATATTACTGTAAATGTAAATTCTGAATGTATATATATTGACAATAAGAAATGTTAGTTGAGGAGCAAATCAGCATATTCTATTTCTGAAGGATCATGTGACACCGAAGACTGGAGTACTAATGAAAATTCAGCTTTACATAACACTTAAAAATATTTCGAAATATAAATAGTAATACTTTTACAGTTTCATATTCTTTTTTTATATTTTTGATCAAATAAATGCAGCCTTCTTGCATAGTTCTTTCAAAAACGTTTAAAAACAGTTGCGTGTTCACCTGATAATTACCAAAAATTATAAAGGTTAATACTAATATCTGTAAACAATATTGCTTAATTATTACATGTTAGTATATTTGGGTTAGTTTATACTAATTATAATTATTTTTACATAAAGACAATAGAAATGTATGGTATGTCTTCATTTAGATGGTTAAGTGTATGTGTCTGTGTGTGTGTGTGTGTGTGTGTGTGTGTGTGTGTGTGTGTGTGTGTGTGTGTGTGTGTGTGTGTGTGTGTGTGTGTGTGTGTGTGTGTGTAGACATTGTTAATAGATTAACAATACAGATTAATACGGAGGTAATTATGAGTCAGATTTGAGATTAACTGCAGATAAAGCTACCAGTGTCATAAAGCAAAAAACACAATTCGACCTTTGAAACTGTAATCTACATGCTGTAAATCCGAAACAAGTACAAATCTTATTTACTTGAGATTAAAGATTCCAAGGAACAAGCAGAATAAAAGAGGGGTCATAATTCACACAAATGCACCAAAGCATGCATAGAATACATTTAGTTTTACAGTCTTGATGACAAATGTGACTTGATCTGGTGAATCAGAGTTATTAAGCAGAAGAATTTCTTCCTCACCCTTCACAAGCACCTCAGGATCTTCGTCCATTGTCATCTTACTCTTCTGTGTGATGAGACTTCTTTTCTCCTCAGGAACTCCCGACAGACTGAACAACATGAAACAGCACAGACGTCAGCAATGTGCCTACTGTAACCCAGTAAGTACTGTACGACCCCCTTCCCTTGCCCCCAAAATGCACACACACACACACACACACATATATGCACACCCATTCCTTGAGGGAAGTTGGGGTCAACATCACACTTCTGCTGCTACAACAGACCCCAACATAGCACAAAACCACTTTATATATGCAGACATTTCACATCTCGCACACAAACTCAACACACACACACACACACACACATCCCTTCACCCTCCACCATGGCCAGGCAGGCAGAGCTTTATCGGTCTGGCAGCCAGGGAAAAGACTGAAAATAAACGTGACTGAGAGACGCCAAGGACACTCGCACGCAAAGAAGGAACTAGGAAGAGCCTAAAAGAACAAGAGTGGCCTAGAGGTACTAACAAGAAAATAGTTGTCAAATAGTCATCACTAAAGTTCACAGGGTCTGGGACAAAAATGTCATAGGTGGGTCCGCTTTCCCTTGGGGCTCTATAAACATGCACTATACTACAATGGAACGTAGTAATAGGAATTTTTTCTCATTCATCCAGCTGAGCGTTTGTGAGGTCAAGCGTTGATGTTGGAGAAGGCCTTGTAATGTGTTCAATGAGATTGAGGTCAGGGCTCACAGTCAAGTTCTTCCACACCAAATTAATCCAACCATGTTTTTATGAACCTTGCTTTGTGCACTAGGGCAGATGCTAAAATAGAAAAGACCTTCCCCAAACTTTCCCCACAAATATGGAAGTATTACTTAAAATGTTTTGGTATGCTGAAGCATTAAGATTTTCCTTCACTTTGAAGTTAGAGGCCTAGCCCCTGAAACTAGCCCATTCCATTATCCCTCCTTCAACGAAGCGCCCGCTGCACAGTGTCACTGCCAGTAGAAGTCTGGTACTCTTCAGCCATCGAATCAGCTTTTATGCACCACGTGCCTCAGAGCTCTTTGACTTTACATTGTCTTCTGCTTCACGGCTGAATTGCTGCTGTTCCTAAACACTTCCACTTTCCCACATTTCTTTACAGTTGACCACGGATTATTCAGCAGGGAGGAAATTTCACAAATTGCTGAGGTTGTTACTTGCAAAAAACAACTCACATTATCGTCAACATGGATCAAAATCAAGGTGTCAGTGAATGGCTAAATGTACACCTGGACTAAAAGACTCTTGTTATGAACAGAATAAGAGCTTGTAATGAGCAGGTAAAAGATTAAACAGAGGATGCCATTACCTAACAAATGATAGATGTTTTGGGGAATGCTGGGAGCACAAGTACCTTGAAGTAGACAGTGATGGATGGATAATCACTCTGATAACACTGGCTCTCAGACAGTATAAAACACACACACACACATACACTATTTGGGCCGTAAAGGAGGAATTGAATGTGACAGTGTCGGTTAATCAAACAAGACATTCCTGAATCTCCTGTTATCTGAAGTCAGAACTTCATTTGGCACCAATTATCTGGACTTACTTGTTTCTCACCCAAATTAGTCATTTGTTAAGTCAATCAAATGGAGAGTCCTGAAAACTTGTTTCCTCATGCTGATGCTCTGCAATGTTTCCTCATGCTGATGATCTTGCATCATGGTTTGTAACTAGCGATCGTCACTAACATCAACTGTTTTAAAAGCTACATAGAAATTTAGGCATCATTTTAATGCACAATATGAAAAATTGCTATTAATTATTAACTGCTATCATTAAATGACAAAAAGGTCCTTTAAAATGTAAAAATATAATATGAATATGTACAATTAAATATCTGCTCTACATTCTGGTCTCCAGTCTCTCTGAAGCTTTATTTTGAAACCTGCCAGTCTGGTCTAAGTGTATGCTGCCTCTTTATTGACCTCAGATACGATAGCTGTGTCTGAATATTTGTGTGTTCTTTGAATATCTCGAACCCTATCAGTGTTCTGTACATTTATTTACAGGTCTGTTTACAAGTGCGTGTCTGTAATGGAGATGCAGTGGTAGATCCCTGTGGATTTGCATCACTCTCTAATTTAAGTTGAAGCTCAGACGGAGTCAAGAGTTTACAGACATCCATCAGAAAGAGAGAGAGAACGAGGGAGAGAGAGGCAGGCAGCACAAAAAGAGGAAGCCTCCCATCGCAGGAGCTGTGAGGGCTGGAATCAGCCAGTCAGAACCTGCCAGAACCGGTTCATGGATCAGAGCAGAATCAAGATCAACAATCTGGTTTCAACAAAAAACCTTCTCTGTCCTGCAGGCATGAGAATAACCCTCATCCTAATCTAGACAGTATTAACACACACATACACACACAGATAAAACGAGCCGAGGTCTATCTCTGCTAGAGGCCGCTGGAATGAGACCAGCGCACATATACGGACAAACACGCTCTGCTATATAGAGACTTCAGAGGGCAGTAAGATATCTTATGGATTGATATGGGGTATAAAAGTGGAGATGAGCTTTATGACTCATGTCTCTGGGGCTGGAACTGTTTTACTATCCGTCTAGACTATCAGTAAAACTAAAAATGTTTTTTATGAATATGGAGGTCTGTAACGGTGAACTAAAAGGACAGATATTTTGGTGCGAAACAGAAAAACCGGAGCAGCAGGTGATGACTGATCCAGGTCGGCGCACGCCTCATTTAACTTGAAGGCTATAGAGAGATATGAAACACTGACTCATCGGATTATCTCTTACCTCTGTTCAGGACATGACAGTACAGGAGCCTGTAATACTCAACACAGAGTGTGCACTACAAAATTTCCAACAGCAAGCACAAGCACTGACACGGCGGCACGACTGCAAAAGCAGACCGACAATATGCATTGGCAAAGTTTTTGCTACATAAGAGATTAAAATAAAGCGATTTCTGGGATGTAGCAAAGTGGGTATGTAGGCAAGTAGATAAATGGATAGATGGATCGGCTTAATGTGTTTAAATTATGCGGAATTAATGCTTTAGTCCAACTGAAGCTATACATTTTTTTGAGAAAAACATTACATGATTTTTTTTTCAATAGTTTTAATGCAAGTGAACTATACTGTTTAAAAATTATATATATTTAGAACCACAGATAAAGCAATGGACAGATTAATAGATACAATGATAGATGGGAAAATTAAGATAGACAGATAACTTAATATAAGAACCATAACATATACAACTTAAGATGCCTACACAGTAAATAACTGCTCTTGATAACAGAATAGCTTCTAATGGGGCTGAAGAACCTTTGTTAAAAGTGCGGGCATGAACACAAAACCTTGTTATTTACCTTTTCTCTGGGAAAATATAGTTAGTGGCTAAAGAAAGCAATAAGAAAGGCAGGAAGTGAGGGTTACAGTAGCTGGCCTTTGGCTGTCTAAACAGTGGTGCCCTTCTGAGTGAATGAGCCACTCTAGATCAATAGAAGCACCTTGGACCCCAGGAGCCAGATAACATGTCAAACAATCATGTTGTCGATTACCTAACAATAGCAACTCCAGATCAACAAGAAGCAGATCACGTCTCATTCAAAAGTATATGTGCGCAGTAGTGAAAACACACACACACACACACACACACACAGTTTTTGTGTGTCTGAACTTGAAATGCCACACCTACACGCGAAGGCACTGATAAAGCACAGGGTTTGGCATGGTGTGACTGTTTGATCCATTATATAGGATAAGAGTGGCGCACAGTGACATCAGCATGGCAGTACGCCAAACCTTCGCGCCCTCAAGAAAATATTACTTGCTTTATTAAAAATAGCATGCAATAAATGAGACCTTGCCATTCTGACTGAATGGAGTCGGTTGTTTTAAAAGATTTTTGAACTATTAAGGAGTATCATGATGAAGTTATTATGAATGTTTACAGAGTGTGTGGATATGTTTACCCGAATTAACATTTTATTGCTCAGACACTGATCTGTGATTGCTTAAGAGACTTTATGGAATTCTCAATTGCCTTTTCATACAAGTATCAACTTTGTCCCAGATGTTACTCCTACGATTAATTTAGAAACATAAAAATGTAATTGTAGAACCATAAAATTTATGTGAACGGCATGGCTCGAATACTGTTTTTCAGTATGGGATAAATTTAAATTCAAAACGATATTCATAAAAAAAAAAAAATTCATAAGACAATTTACAAAATGCTAGAAAAAAAGGATATGCTCACTTGAGGCGGATACAGTTTTTTTAATAAGACGTTTTTTTATTTAGTAAGAAAACTCACCAAATAAATTCACGTCATGAGACTTTAGCTAAGTGACTAAAAAATTCACATCTTATATTTTCGTATCAAATACTTTCTGAAGTGCCGAGTCGCTTATTTACTTCCCTCCTTTTCTATAATGATCAAATTTGACAAGAAATGCTTAACGCAATTTTCGCAGATATTAAACTCACAACTTGGATTTTGGATTGTCCATTTGCTTTCTATTTAAACATGTAATATGTAATAGATGGCATGTAATAGAATCATGGGGGACATTTAGAGGTCTCATTTGTCGTTTTCTCTTCAATATGAGAGTGAAGATTTAAATTTATAAACAGATTTGTATTGTGTGATCGTGTGAGTGAGTGCGTGTTAGATGTGGAGGCGTGTTTGAAGTTTAAGTCTGGAAATAGTAAAGTAGACGTTTATTCAATAGTCACAGCTGGAACGCAGGTTTGGACTGGTGCAGAGGATCTGTAAAGAGGTGAGAGTTGTGAGATAAGTGTGTGTGTGTGTGTGTGTGTGTCTCTACAAGGTTTCCACAGCTGTCCAATCAAACACATCCCAATCCTACCCACTGCTGCCCACTCTTTTCCCAGAGTCCACAGCAGCGGCCCCCAAGAGGGGCCTGCGAGTCGACTTCCTGTATGAGGGAGAGCAGAGCAGGAAGCAATTTGTCACACAGGATTAAATGACAGGAATAATAAAAGGAGGAGAGGAAAATGAGTGTGCCTTTGTCCAAATCTATATATGGAAGTCGTGAAGGAGAAAATACAAATATAAGAAAGCAGCCTAGACAAAATATTAAGCCAAACTGTCAGTCAAGTGGGATGTTGTCTTTACACTGACATATGGATGAAGGCATGGACATCTTTTCGACTCATACTAAGATGGTTGAGAGTTGAGAGAGGGGAAGAAAGAACAGGAAGGACATTTGGAAAGCGCTGCAGGGAATGTAGCTGTTGTTTGGTGAGAGATGTAAAATGAAACAATCCGAGCACTAATTTGATGAGGGAAAAAAAGGAAAATAAGCAAATCGTGCTTGTTTACGGAAGTGAAAGCAAATTCTCCCTGAGAAACCTGTGCAGTCCGGCTGCAAAACCTTCTCTCTCCTTACATTTTAAGTACAAAACTTTACCTGGACATTGAGAGCCTCAAACTAAAATTACCTGGAAACCAGCTGAGCAGCTGAAGATACTACTTTATGAGCACAATTAAACTATAAAATATGTTTGGGGTTATTAGGAAACATCTAAAAATTGCAATTAATGGTTGTATTCAAGGATGCATTAAACTAAATTAAAAGTGACAGAAAAAGAAATATATAATGTTAGAAAAAATTTCTAATTAATGTAGTTTTTCTTTTTTATATTCTGCAAAAGTATTAAGCAACACAACCCATTTCAAGTCTGATAATAATAAGAAATGTTTATTGAGCAGCAGGTCAGCATACATTTAACTTTTTTACATACATTTTAAAATATATTAAAGTAGAATTTTTGAATTGTAATAATGTTCAAAATATTACCATTTTTTAATGTATTTTTGACGAAAGCATGAGAGCCTTCTTTTAAAAACATACTTACTGCAAACATATAAATGATAATGTATCTAGACATGAAATACATAGAAATCTATTCACATAATTTTATGTCAGAAACATAGCTTTTTTCCCAACAGTGCTTCTAGATTTTGTTTTGATTTTTCCTAACCTGTTCCCCTCTCCTCTCCATCTCTTCTTTAAACTCTATTAAAAATAAAAGGCAAACAAAAAATGGCACATAATTTGATTTCAGTTAGATGTGGTGTAGCATGTCAAAATGAAATTAAAAAATAGAATAATATTACATCCCCCCAAAAAAAACCTGATGTGAAGAATTAAGGATAAAGGTGTGAGGTGGCCGTATGAAACCATTTTGTGGTTGGAGACGTGAATTCAAATGTTTTGTATGTTTTCAGTGGAATAACGTCATGGAACTGGAAACTCTGGTTGGTAACACTGCCAGGCAGAATGGTTAATATGAAGGCAAAGTAGCACTGTGTGTGTAACCCTCCTTCCCTGACGCTCTCGGTGGCATAAGCTTGCTAACCCAAACCATCTGTGTGGCCCACACTGACAGGAAACTGATAAAAGAAATGGAGGGATGAAGGAAAGGTAAAAAGAAGGCAAACATATTTTATGTGTTTCTCCATAAATGTCTGCTGAATCAAGGAGATTATTTTGTGTGTAACCTTTACTGCCAATTCAATGTGACTTACAGTAACAGACATCAATAGCCTGATTAATCAATGCTTAACACAATCACAATAAAAGCTAATATAACCCAGTTATCCATTAAACTCCCACACACACTATGAATGTATGTATGCACAATTTCCCATGTTGGAAAGCAAAATTGTCCATAAAAAAGGAAATGTGAAAAATAACCCCCTGGAGACATTTTATATATTTGGGTTACTTTCTAGGAATTTTTTGTTAATTATAATAATTTAATTAAGGGTATTATTTAGACAGCTAAGTAAGTGTTTGTGTGTGTGTGTGTGTGTGTGTGTGTGTGTGTGTGCGCGCGTGTGTGCGAATCAAGCACAATCCAATTTTACCACACAAAGCATCCAAAAAAAGATTACATTTTCTCATTTGAAAATTAAAATGCAAACAATTATTTACAATCACTATTAAAGAGGTCATGAACTGCCTTTGTTTTTAGGTCCACTTAAATAGACATAACTTAAAAGTAATAGACGATTTTCTGTCTTGTTTTTGATCGTTTTGACCGTCATCTTTATCACTAGGTTTCTACATAGACCTGTGCATTGGTCAATCTCATAAAAACTACACGCGTGAACCAGTGGGCTGGACCGAGATGTAGAGGCGGGCGTTGATCTACTGCGGAGGCGGTGCTTATCCACACCATTACATCACAGAGTTGTACATTTCACAAGCTGCCGTCAATTTAAGCTGTTTTTAAATTAATGAGAAACTTAACAGTTCTGAGTACTTAGTTCTGAAGCTTGCAGGACGACCTCTTATATGTCAGAAGTCCAAAGGAATTTTAGTTTCTCAGTTAATGACCCTTTTTAAAAAATAGGTTAGAAATATTTCATTCAAAAACAACAACAGATTTTAACCATGAAAGTCTAGGTGCTCAGCTGTTAAAACATGGGAAACACATTAGCACCAAGCTGTGACCTGTCAAGTTTGACCCCTTAATTGGCTGACAATGCAGAACAGCTGGCAAAAGGAAAAGCCAAAAATGAGCAAAATGTTCTTCAGTTTGAGATAAAAAAAAAAAAAAAAAAAAAAAAAAAAAAAAAAGCAGGAGGAAAAAAACTAAGAGCGACAGATACTAAGACAATGCTTTCTTTCGGATATGGTGACAGAGTCTTCCTGACCTTTGCTAAAAATAATACCGTTTACTCAAGAATACTGCCAAGACATTCCACATCCAGTCAGCCGAGCGAGACAGAAAGCACTCAGGATGACAGCACGTGTGTTTCTAATCCGTGATGAGACTGAGCGACCTCTACATGCGATAAAAAAGTCTGAGTCACCGTCTGGCTGAAGGTTTCCTGCAAATCTCAACCTGCTATAGGACACGCACTTCCTCTAGATTCAAGGATCCACACTCTTTATAATACAATAAAATTTCAGCTCATTTGCACTTTTTGATTTTTTGATGATTAATGGTAAAACATTTTGTATGTGTGCCTGATTCTTTGTGCTGTGGCACACCCAAAGCTGACATACAGTAGTCAGGCAGCCTCGCATGCCATTGCCTTACAAGTGGCTGTGTAACATACGCCAAGTGAGTACATTTGAAACAATGCCGATCTTTTAAACTTTCCATTCAGCAAATATTCTTGAAAAAGCGTGCAACACCGTTTTCATAAGAAAATTAAGCAGCACAACAAAATTACACAATATTAATGATTTCCTGCATTCTTGATCAAATGTACACAGTCTTGGTGAGCATAAGAGATAATTCTCTATGATATTTATATCAAAATAAGATGGTATTACTATCCGATAGGATCTACAATACTTTTGTGTAAGGGTATATACTGTATGCACTGACAAATCTATCTGTCCAGGTTGTGAGGGAGATGTAGGACAGACACACACAGACACACACACACACACACACACATCCTATTAAACATCATTAATGGCTGAACTCACCAGGGTGTGCCGTTGGCTGTGCGAGTGGGCTGAGACAGAGTGACCTCTAGTTGCCCCTGTAAAAGAGAAAGGACAGAACACATGGGCATCTGGCAGGTATTGATCTCTAACTCCCCTTCCAGTAAACTCTGCTAGATATTCTCGTCGGATGTGCAGTACATGAAGAATGTCTCTTTCACTTCCTGTGTTTTCGATATGTTCAACACACATTATATGGTTCTATTTAGTACTTTAGTTTAGGGTTGGCATGATACAAAATTTCAGTGTTCGATACCAAATGTAAAAAGAAAAATCTAGAGTAAACGGCTGTTAATTTGGTTCACAAGTTACATTATTATATGTGCTTAAAAACTGTGAATGGTTAAGCATCACACTGTAACATGATTGTACATTTCTGTCAAATGCATGGTTTTTGCAATGAAAAACTGTGCATTACTTCATAATTTAGTGGGAGATAGTGTAAAAAGACAGACCTTGTGTGACAAGTTAGTCCCTTTATTTGTGCCATCAGTAATACACATCAGGGCGTTTTGTGTTACATTTTCCATATACAGTACATTAGTTAATATTTTTTAATTGTTTTAGTGTTATATGCGCTTTTTTTAAACATTAAATAAACACATGCTGTTCCGTTGCAGGTGGAAAAAATAGGTTAGTCATGAAACAGCTGGTCTTTAATTATGAATCATTATAAATAATTATGGCTTGGCATCACACCAAAAATCTAATGCCAGCATATGGTGAAAACCTTCAAAGTAACCGAGCATTCAACTCCGCTGTTGCACAATGTGCTAGCAGTGGCCTCAAAAACTAGCTATGTTTTGGACGTTGACGCCTGCACAGATGATTGACAGCATGGTAGGGTACGGTTCCAGGGATGTCCGGATTCTTTAGTGCATTCCTCAGGACTGGCTTCCCCTTCCCCATCTCAGAGCTCATATTAAAGAGGGGAAGACGGAAAAAAAAAGAGCTCTGGACTGCAGGAGGGGTGCAGGAAAGGTTAACCGGAATGACCTGGAAAGTCTTTGATGTGGCTCAACGTGGCTAACCAAAAGAAAATGTAGCAATTGGTCATAATGGCAGTCAGCCGACTGTATGGTGTTTCATTGTTCATAATTGTCAACTAATGATGAGTTAAGTCATGTAATTTGTATGGTAATTGTCAAGCAACTGTACAAATACCTAATCCAAGCTGTGAGCAATACGGTCATTTACTGGATCCTAAAAGTCTCCCTTGGTTGAAGAAAACCCCATGGGTTTGCAGATGTAAACCGATGTAAAGTGACCACACTTCCTATTTGAGACATGACACAGAGTCATGATCTGAAACTACCACACGCACAAACACACAATCAAAAAGCAGGCCAAATTTGGATTTCCCATTGCCCTTTATTATTCTTAAATTAAGCTAGAAAAGCCAAGCATCACCATTACCGCTCAGAAAAATGGGATATGATTGGGAAAGGTTCTCGAGTAGGGATTCATACCCATCACACCTTTAGTGCAACAGCAAGGCTATCAGGGTCCACAGGAGGGCAGTTCTTGCCAATGCATGTCACAATTCAGAATAGAAGATGTGACACTACTTCTGGTCAGCTGGAACTTTACCATTTTTCATCACTACATTACTAAAAATGTAAGATTTTTAACGGGGGCTAACACTTTGTCACTAGGTCATTATCAGACACATACTTTGATGAATAAGTGCACTTAGTAACAGCACCTCTTCTGTAGTACTTGGAGGTGAATTCAAACGCACAAACACTTGGCAATCCGGGGCTCTTGACTGCTGCATGTAGATTGTAAAACTCAGAATATGGGCTCTTCTTAGAACCGACAATTTGTGCTCAATCCATCTATATGCAATACCAACCAGTTCTGCCCCACCCAGCCCCTCTGGACAAACTGTCCCACAGCCAGCATTTAGCCCCTTCACACCCAGTGGACAGTAAATCCACACTGTCCTTCCCTGCGCAAAGATCCGATGTCAGCTTTAGTTTCCTCTCTACCTGACATGTACTACTTGAGCCTGAATATTTCAATAAAAATCCAGTCATTCTCATGTCAACCCTGCATGACTTTTCATTCTCCATTCACTTATACTGTATAGAAAAAAACATTTTCAAAATATCCTCGAGTTCCACAAAAAGAGAGTCAGTCATACAGGACTGGAACGACACGAGGGTGTTGAAAGAGTTTTTCTTTTTGGCTGAGCTATACCTTAAATGGCATACATGAAGTGATGAAGAGAAACCAATGTCAGACATAGAGGGAAACATTTCCTGCTTTGAACTGTGTTGCTTCTGTCAACACTATTAAACCAAAATACACACATAGTTAAGCCTTGAATACCTTCTGGGAGGCGATGGCTAAGAAAAAACATGCACGAAAGTGTCCTGAAAGATTAGTTGGCTCCTACCATTTTGCCAGCAATTTTCTTGTGAATGGTCCTGCAGTCAATAAAAGCAGTGTTTCTCCAGTCAGGCAGCGAGCACGCCACAATTTGCAATAAATACTGTTTATGAGTGGATTCTAGTTAAAGTTGATTTCCAGGAAAATTACAAAGAGGCTCATTTACACAACCATGTATTTCTACCCACTGAGATGACCATCTGACCCCTTTCAAACGCCCACCCACTGGCAGGTCCAGGCTGCGGTGCCACGCTCGGCTCGCCTGCGGGTTCCCGTTAATGACTGGTATGCATTGGCTCTGATTCTGCCCTTTGGTCCAGTGACTCTGTGAGGTTTATCAGAATCGATCCCGGCTGTAAACTGACTCAGTCTGACTCCCCCACATCAGCTGTAACTCTAGCCCCCCCTCACCTTGACCTCTTTCACAGACACGCACCTCTGTGTGTGTGTGTGTGAGAGTAAGTCTGTGCCGCTATGTGGCATCATGTTTCAGGGCCCTGGCACGGCCTCGGAGGAACGTTCCGTGCTGGGCTGCGGGCTGCTGGGGGTCATGAGGCTAAAGAGTCAGGAAGACGGTTCTTTTCTTACACAAACTCTTTCAAAGAAACAACAAACATTTCTTCTTCTTTTTACATTAGTAGTTATTCTGTATTTAGGCCTTATCTTTTCTTAGTTTTAAAAGAGTCACCATAATAGTCATAAAAATGTCTAATATACTGTATGCTCCTACAATAGGACAGAAATATGAAGTCTATTCACCAAGAATGTATGAAATTGATCAAAAGAGACAGTAAAGACATTTATAATGTTATTTTTTAACTTCCATCGATGAATCCTGAAAGAAATGTAGCAAAGTTTCAGTGCTGTCAAATTGACTAATCACAATTAAATCGCATCCAAAATAAATAATAGTTTACATAAATATGTGTGTGTGTACTGTGTAGCCTATATATATATATATATATATATATATATATATATATATATATATATATATATATATATATATATATATATATATATATATATTCACACACACACACAACACGTACATTATTATACACAAATCTAAAAATATATGCATGTTTCAATAAATTAACAGGTTACTAATTAATTACTTAATTTTTGATCAAGTAAAATTTGAAATTCATTCAAAACATTTACAAAATCTTATGAATCTAGAGGTCCTAAAGCTTCTGACATATTTAAAAAACTGTCCGTCACAAGATCAAACATTGCAAAATGTAATGCTATTTGAATGTAATAATGACTGCTGTTAGATAAATATTGAAATATTATTGTATTCTAAGGTGCATGTGAAAGGTTTGGCACTAAATCTATGAAACGCTATCCAGGTCAGCGGCAAGACGCTTCACAACCAGCAACCCACAATTTACAACTAGAGCTTCTAAGTTTAGTACATACGCACACAC
The DNA here is from genome assembly GCF_018831695.1 of Puntigrus tetrazona. NCBI lineage: Eukaryota > Metazoa > Chordata > Actinopteri > Cypriniformes > Cyprinidae > Puntigrus > Puntigrus tetrazona. Next base: position 14,374,915 of record NC_056701.1, on the reverse strand, counting down.
ATTAACAATGATGGCGTAGGGAGTAGGGAAAGTTGTAAGTCTACTTGGCATAAGGAGATGGACTGGTTGAGGTCCCTGGCAGAGGAAAAGTGGAGTTAAAAGAGCTGGATGGAGGTGAGAAACAAGGTAAAAGTGTGTTACAGAGCAAAAGGGGTGTGTATAATGAGACTCGATTAATGTTTAACCAGGGTGGAGAGGCACCATAAATGTTGGACAGGCTCAGCAGAGGTGTCATTAAAACTCACTCTTGGCCATTCGTGGCCCACGCTTTTCATTCATTTGCTAATGTGGTGTACGTGCATTTCTTCATACGTTAAAGACGTCTGTAGGGCTTCAGGCAAGATCAGAGTTCAAATTCAGATGAATTTCAGGAAGCCAAACATCCGAATTCTTGTTCAGTGTCATATCTTCCATTATGAACCACTTCCACAAGACACATAAAGAGTTCACAGCACTGAAAATAAGTCTGTCTGTTTCATATAATATCTAATAAAGCTTAAGTGGGGGATTGAGTTGGTTAGGAAGGCTGGGAAAGGTATGGCGTGTGAGCGAGACCTCTGGCAAGAGCGCTCCGGGATGAGGAGCAGGATGAATCATCCGGGCAGGAGATGCCGTGATGGGTTCGTTCCGTGGCTCACTTCCGTTCCCGTGTCCCAAGAGATGGGGTTGAGTAAGCGGGCGGAAATGCCGCTGCTCTGCCAACCACGGGCCTCTGAAGCAGATGTTCGTCTGTGTGCTTTTTGTTTTTTTCCCTTGCTTCTACCCTGAGGGGACTTTTAGGGACAGGCAGGATTAGCCAAACAAAACAAGCTTCATTTACTTTTTTTTTTTTTTTTAATTTTCCGAGTGGCCTGAAAGACCACCACTTTGACTTTTTATATTAAATTTCAAGGTATCATGCAATCCGTTTTTATGTTTGCGTAACAGTTACCGTGTGTTGCTGGGAAACTAAGACTAAAAACTGAAAACATAAGGGGAAAAATACAAATGTAGCGTTATGGAAAATCGGGTTTATTTTGCCCATATCGCTCCAACGAAAATAACAACAAAACATTAAACTTCAATTTAGACCTGCATAGCGCAAGATTTTGGCTCACCGTAGAGGGTGTGGGGGAAATACCATCTCAAAGCTCTGTGGTTCTACCGTTATACATTAACAACACTGAGTCTGTGCCAGAAACTCCTGCCAGTTTGTGTTTCTTTCCCAGGATGCCCTGCTCCTCACCCCAACAGCTGCAGTGGGCGGGTGTCCTAGTGTCATAACATCTTCAAGGCACAGCGTGAATGTCAAAAACAAAAAGAAAGAAAGTTCTGTGTCTCCTAAGAAACACGGAAGAGCGAAGCAAGGGATGTTCATCGCTCTAAAAGAGGAAAGAGGGGGGAAGAGCAAGAGCGTGCAGGACAAACAGAAGCGCTCTTTCAGCTCACCCGCTGTCTGTTTGGCCAGCTTGATTGGGGACCGCTGCTGACGTCAGAAGAGCAGCACTGCAACGCTGCATACTTGCTATCGTTAAAGGGAAAATCTGTCACATTCATGTCACTATAAACCTTTAGAACTTTCTTCTGTGAAACCCAAAAAGAGATAATTCGCAGAATGTCATCGGACCTCATTGACTTAAACAAAAAAAAAACCTCAAGTCATTCATGTTTGGAACAACATATGGGTGAGAAAAACATCAAAGCCATTAAAATACAAAGTTACAAGCCTGAATATCAGCTTTACATATAAATGTATGACAAAATATAGGGTTTGTTTTAGCATAGATATGGTACATGTGAGTTAAAAGTGGATCTGTGGAGATGATGCACTCAACTGCGGTCTCCTGTGGCACAAAAAAAGGACCGTTAACAGTCGCTGCAGAGAGGAAGTATCCAAACACACGTCTGTGGGGTCTGACCACCTGCTTGAGTGTGTGGCCTACAGAGGGCTGGGTGCAGTGGAGGAGGTCTTTGTGTAAACACGTCAATGGATGTTTCCGGAGCGGGCTTTCCTAGACTTCAGCCAAACCAGGTCTTTCTGCACATGCTGTGTCTTCCAAGCATGCATTTCCTCTTTGGCAATAATAGTTGACAGTGAAAGCCCAACTTCTATAACTATCTGGTTTAGTTTGATTTAGGGGAAAAGGTTGCTAATACTTAATCCAAACAGAGCAAAGATTATCAAGCAAAAATGGGTGAAATAATGAAACTAAACAAGACTGATTTAGTGAAATTCCCAACTTGAAAATACAATTTAAGGTCTTATCTGTGGGATAGAAAATGGTAGATATGGTCACATTAGCAAAATTTCAGTGGATGTTTGGGGGCAAAGCACAAGAACTTACTTTCCATTTGGTCAAAGAGGTGAATTCATAGGACCAGCTTGAACCAGATGTAAAATCGAAATCTTTTGCCCTTACAAAAAAAATTCCCATTTGTGTGGATTCCTGGACTTTTTCACATGGGAATTCACTAAATGATAGTAAATGTGACTGCACCGTAAGCCAATCTTTAGTAAATCCAAAAAGATCATGGGTTAGTAGACAGCTTGTTTTTGGCAGCACACGGTGACTGGTCAACCGGCAAATGTCTATGCTAAACAAATTTAATCACCAGTTTAATCCAGTTATAAACCAGCTACCATGTTGCAAAACATAGTTACCAGTTTGATAGTTAGAGAGCTAATTATGATGACAAAAAAAAAGGTGCCACCCACCAAGACCAACCACCCACCAACCACTTAGTTTCTCCTAGGAAGGACAACTGAAGGTTGTTGTTCGGACTATTGATCCTGCCTGGCATGAAGAGGAAGCCTAGCTTTGCAGATGCACTCTAGATATCAATATCTTTTATCAATAATCAATAAAAGCACCATGGTAACAGTGAAATAAGCAAGAGTCAACTGTGGCGGTGCAAGAGCAAGAAAAAAAAAGATAAATCATAATAAAAAAGTTCAAGCTCTGTATGCCCTAAAAGAATGACTCAGCAAATGGGTACTCATATTACAATAGCCATTCATATAGTTAGAACTGATTATCAAGTCTTTAAAGCTGCTTTATTACAATATAAGATACCCAAAGATGCGGCATGCACTCAGTTGACTATGTAACATTATCTAATGGTTATATCACATACTGGAGACTGGCAGTGTTCAGTGGATCAAGTACATCAAATTTAATCATCCAATCAAATTCAAACTGAGTTTATCTGAAGCTTTGTGTCAGAATTCACCCATTCGCATGTCTAAATCTGTCTTTACTACTAGACTATCCCATCTTACAACACTTTAAAAAGTGCACTTTTTCTACTTCCTGGACATGTATTTTCTTGCCATTTGGCTCCAAAGACTCGCACTGGTACCTTTTTACAAAAAAAAAAAATGGTGCATGATATCCCTGGGGAGGAAGGAGGATGCATTGACCTATTAACCTCCTATATTCTACCCTGACACGCACGCACGCCACAAATGGGTTAATGGCATAAGACTTGGGCAAGGAAATATGGGGATTATTGATCTCAGGGCGATTAGCCCATAGAGGATGGATGGAGTGGGGGATAAAGGGAGTAGGGAGAGATAAGAGGTCAGTCCATAAGAGATTGGTGCAAAAGGTCCCTTAGGCTGTTTCATATTGATTGGCCCAGTGCATTTGTGTTTAACATGGTTTCACAATATTTAACTGATTAAAAAACGAGTGGGTTCCTCGTAGTGCATGTGTGTGTATATGTCCAGACATGTCACTATGTCTTTATACCCGCCTATCAAAGAACTGATATGAACTGCAGACGGTACACTTGAGGTAAGCCAGCATTAGATGCGAGTGTTGGGTCATAATGAGGTGTGGAATACTTTCAGTTATAGGCGATTAGCCATCCCAAGAAGTACACAGGGGCTACTGAGTGTGAGATGGAAATATTTCTGCTTTAATTCAGAAATGCTCAAAACTGCCTTTGTGTGAGTGTGAGAAAGGCTCGCTGGCTGTTGAAAAACTCATTTAGTGTACAAAAGGGGATCAATACCAGAGATTTTACTGACAGAGGAGCCATTATTAAATATTTGATCATGCGGATGTGTTCAGTTGCACAGAGGCGTAAAATAGATGGGGAACCTGAGTGCTGGCTCAGCTGAATGTCCTTCACTCACTGTTCATTACATTTCACAGGAACTCTTCGCCTCTGTTCTGCACTATGATTTGTGCCTTCCTTTTTTAACGCACATTTGCTAATCAAGAATCACTTCAACAATAATATCTTGTGCGTGAGAACAGGGGAATGCTTTTGGATGCATAATTGCCTACATATTTTATAACTACAAATTTTGATGTTATGGTGACCCTCTAACATGGTTGAAATCTCATATAATCCTCATACAATTGAAAAGCTCTCAAATCCATGTCGTAAGCATATATATTATTGGCTCACAAGTGTTACCTAGGGTGCATTGGTATCTTAGCATGCAAACCCAGAGCATTTCTCTTTCGATTGTGAAAATATGACCAGAAAAACTAGTTTTGCTAGAATACCCTTGGTGTTCTTATCACATACTATTTCCAACACTTAAAACCGAGAAAAGAATACAATCAATTTGCAAGTCAGTGCTTTTAAAATACAGTATGTCTGTATATGTCCACAATGCATGAATATAAAAAAACTATTAACTTGGAACATTACAGTATACACATGAAGAGAGTGTATGACTGCAATTATGGTATTATAAAGTTCCTAGCATGTAATCCAGTAAGGACGAACAGTATCCTTTTCAATTTAACTAGTAGTAACTATTTATTCAAATATAGGTGCCTATTTATTAGATACTAGTAATAATACAACAGTGACTAATAGCTATTCAATAAACCACTAGCAATTATCATCATCATCATCATCATCATGAACATGAATTATTATTGCTAATAATTACTTTTATTAGTTCCGAATAAATAGACACTAAAACTTAATCATATATGATAAAGTAAAACAACCACTGACTGGGACAAGTAATGTACCAAAGTACTAAACACCCAACAAAAGGCACTTTTTCCAAATGAAAAGGTACAAGTAAACCTGAATAGGTATCTGCAACAACTAACTTTAGCAACACATGCTAGTTGGGGGTGAATAACTGAGATCTGAATCACACATCCCCAAACAATGATCCCCCCCAAAATGGCAATATGTCACTAGATTTATTCAAAACAATAAAAGTTTCTTGTTATGTATGGGATCATGACAAGCGAAATAGTAACGAGTGTATAAAGATGCTAAAAAAGTTTAATCTACATAAATGAACCAAACTGGAAAAGATACTGTTCTGTTGCCTAGGTAGCCAGCTAGCCTTAGGTTTCTGAACACAGCTTTAGTTTTGTCTACATACCCGTCCTGTGTGTGTGTGCTCGTCCTGATTGCGTAACTCAAAAGACTCTTCCTCCTCTTTCTCCCCATGATCCCGAGCCAGCAAACTGAAGCCTTGTCTGCAGCACACAAGCCAGCAAAGTCCCTGCAAAGGCATTCAAATCACGGCGTGTCGTCCAGTTTCTATCCGTAAAAGTCCAGTGATGCCCACCGTCCTGTCGTGCAGATGGGACAGATGGGGACTGTCTAGTCGCAGGAAACGGGCTGATCCGAGAGAATAAAGTCCTCGAATTAGGCTGGGACAACTGACAATACCTTTTTTTTATTAGGCGAGATATATCCAAATACGCATCCAACTTTAGAGAAAGACTGATATATATATTATTATTTTTTATCCCACGGGTGATTAAAAATGAGACATGATCAAACTAGGCTTCTTATCGGCTTCTGTCGCGTCTCTGATTCTGTGGGACATAAGCATGCAGACTCTTTGAGAAGCGTGAGTGAAAGGGCGGAGCGAATCACCCCATGCGTTAGAATTCGCAAGATGATTGGATCACCGCGCACACGCCCAGAACACGCCCCGCCCACTGTCTGGCTCGCTGCACATGGGAAGTAGGCATTTCAGGAAATGGAAGCAATTCGGTAATGAGATCAGAAAGGTTTGAGTCTCGCTGCGAAGCAACGACACATGTAACTCTGGACCACAAAACCGGTCAAAAGCGTCAAGTTCTTGAAATTGAGAGTTATACATCATCGGGAAGTTAAGCTTTCAACTGATGTATGGTTTGTTATGATGAAGTGAAATGAAGACAGGAAAATATTTGGCCAAGATAGTATTTGAAAATCTAGCATCTAAGAGTGCAAAAATGTAAAAAAAAAAAAATTTTTTTGGAGAAAATTGCTTTTAAAGTTGTCCAAATTAGGTCCTCAGCCATGCATATTATTAAATAATTGTTGGCCATTGCTAGAAATAAACCTGTGCTACTTGTGACTGGTTTTGTGGTCCAGGTTAAAAAAACATCAAATCCCTGTACTTTAACTTTAAATTCAGACCATAAACAAGCAAATTATACTTTTTTTTTGTCAACCTGCATGCACTCCTTGCTCTGTTTACCTAGTAATTACTAAACATAAGAACTGTTTTCTTGGTTTTACCCAAGTCCTTGTCCTTGTCAAAACTATGATGTCATGACAGAAAGGTTACTTTGAATGGCAAAATGAAATTCGCCTTCTATTATTTGGATAGAGCTGGGACGTGGAGACTGTGCAGTTGAATTATCAAGTCAGTGTGAAGTTCTGGGTAAAGGGGTGAATGAGCACTCTGTATTTTGTGTGTGCGTGTGTGTTGGGGGGTAATGTAGTCTCCTGAAACGCATTATGTGCCTGAATGGAAAGCAGATGGACTCCTTTATTCCAGGAAACTCCTGTCACGAGAGGCTCTGAAGAGAGGGAGACAGACAGAGAATGAGGGGAGAGGGTAGAGCACCAGAAATACTTTTTTGTGTGACTTCCAAAAGGTCTGATGATCCCTCTTCCTCTTTATTGTCTTGTGCAATATCTGTTTTTTACATTTTTTCTGTCATTTATTATATTTTTATGGCTTAGAAAGCAAATGACTCCTTGTGGACACCAAACAAACATCACATTTTCATTTAGTTTTATTGTACCTATCTTCCAGGAAATAACTGGTCTGGTCAGAACTGTTAGTGTGATTCAAATAAATCAGTCTGAATTTAAATAGCTGAGAAATTTTTTTTCCAGCAGGTAAATACTTGCTGCCAATCATTGGATTAATAAAAAGTCCCTTTCTGTTCCTTGTTTCTAGTTCCCTTGAAGTCCCTTCCCAAAATCAGTCCTTTTTTGTGACATTGTAACATTTCTCTTTTAATTTATTTTTATAATTTTTTCCTCAAAAATACAGCAAAACCATTTTGTGAAATACTACTGTTTAAAATAACAGTTTTTCTATTTTAATGTATCCTAAAATGTAGTTTATTCATGTGATGCAAAGCTGAATTTTTAGTAGCCATTCAGTCTTTAGTCACACGATCCTTCAGAAATCATTTAATATGCTGGTTTGAATATATATATATATTATTATTATTATTATTATTATTAAAGTGTACGTATATTTAATTTAATTCCTAAATTCTTTTCTAAAAATGCATTTTTTTTTTAAACAGGACTGAGTGCAAATGCATCTTCTTGAAACTTGATCATTTCCTCAATGTGAGTTCCTAATTTTTACCATTTGTGTTTTAAAGCTTCATTTTTCCATCACACACATTGTCAGTCTTTCCACTCGAATCCTTCTTTTCCTGAAGCCTCACACAGAAACTAGCTCACTCACTTACTCACTCATGTACACCCATAAATCACGCTTTCAAAAAGCACACCAAACACGCTCTCTCTCGCACACATTCACGCAGATGACACATGATATTTTTCAGGGCCCCTCTGTGCCTGCGCTGCCTGCGCTCTCTCTCTATGCCTTCATTTCCTCTCGTTTGCTCTGCTCTGCTCTCTGCTGACTCTCTCCACGCATTCATCATTCTGCAAGCTGGCCCTGGTGTTTGTCTTTAAGTCTGCCTGCGGCTTTACCAAACACACATGCACACAAACGCGCGCACACACACTCACTCGTGCAGGGGTCTAGAGTGCTGTCCAGTAAAAACCCCCTGCTTGGCATGTCTCTTTCTCTGTCAGTCAGTTCCTCGTCCTCTCTCTCTCTCTATCTAACAGATTACAGTATCGTTTTCCTCACGGCTCATACCTCTGCTTTTCTCTCTTCTCATCTTCCTCTTCAGACCTGCCTCCCACCTGACCTGCTCCTGGAACAGATGTTTTATTTTTAGAGCACTCTCTCTCTCTCTTTCTCCCTCTTTCTCAATCTCTCTGCCCACGCTAAGAAGAAAAAGGGAGTCTTGTGTCTATATAAGGTTTGTGAGAGAGTGAGGTTTTCAAGAAAAAACAGACTGTCATTATCACACCCATCTTTTGTCTCTGAATACAGGGGAGTGAGAGGAATTTGACCACACTGATGTTTTCAGTTTTCTGTCTCATTTTCACAAAACAAACCCTAAATCTTCATTTGGGGCCCTTTTTCTGTTTACTGTCTTGATGCCACAGTCTGCTGTGCCTTCACATCCTCCCAAATGTTCGAATGTGTATTGTACAGCTTTTTTTTGAACCACTCAGATTAAGGAAGCCGTTTTTTGGCCAAAAATGACAGAAATGCTTGCAAGGGTTCTGAAAAACTTTATTCATGCTTTATAATTTAGATGGACATTTAGTGACTGGCGAATAGTTTAATTGTTTACATTAAAGAGAGAGTTCACCAAAAAATGAAAATGACTCCAATGATTTTTCCATCGTCAAACCATCCTAGGTGTATATGACTTTCTTCATCAGAGTTATATTAAAAAATGTCTTAGCTCTTCCAAGCTTGATAACTGTAGTGAATGGGTTTCGTGATTTTGATGCCCAAAGAAGTGAACGTATGCAGGAGTCTCCAAGGGTTAATACAGTTCTTCTAAAGAGAAGCGATGCATTTGGGTCATCCATATTTAAAACTTTAGAATCTCTAGCTTCCGCTAACTATGGTTCACATGTTCATGACAGAGCGGTGTTTCATCGAATAATGTAGACGTAGCCGTGAGAAGTGAGGAACATAGAAGCACAGAGGAGAGAGCAAAACAAAGCACTGGTCACTAATTAGGATTTGCAAAGAAACATGTGAACATTTTGATATAGGGCAAGAGGTTTTTGTTTTTGTAACTCGGTTCTCACAACACATATTCTCACTGGAGCTTATGCTACGCCTACATCCAACAGTCAGTGGAAACAAGAGATTGCGGTTTAGAAAGTTTTAAAGATGGATATTTTTCTTACATAAACGTTTCGCTTCATTTCAAAAGGCCTTTATTAAACCCCCAGAGCCATGTGGATAATTGTTTTGGCCTTCAAAATCTTTGTTTCATGGGCTGCAACCAAGGGCCTCTGAGACAATATAATATTTAATCATTCTGTATTCAAGGCATCAGTTTGTCCAATATTTGCAGGCATACGCCATAGGCCACCTTAGGCCATAACAAATGAATTCTTTTCTATTCTATTCTTACTCTTAACATTTCATCTTCATTAAAATTAAAACCTGGAGATTTTAATTCAAATGTAATTCAGATGGACATAAAATCGAACAAAAAATTCTTGTATTATAGTTTCCGTCTGCTTCACATTTCCTGTGTCTCTTCATGACTTGCACTCAAGTCAGAACTTGGTATAATTGACATTTCCTGTCTGTGAGGTTGTTTTAGCCCTTAAGGTGTTAATTCTACTTGAGAAATGGGATAGAGTCAATCCCTGAGTCAGCCTGACAATAGACAGACACCATAAAAACAAACCTCGTAATACTGATCCTATAAAGTTGTTCTACCTACCATGAACTGCTTGTTCATGATTACACTGTCTTGTTTTGTTTTGTTTAGTAGCTTTATTCTCTTGTTTAGCAGCCTCATTCTCCAGACTATTTTTCTTACTTAGTTTATTTGTCTTACAGGCTTGTCTGAAATGTGGCTGAATAGCTCATAGCTGTAGAAGTCAGAGGTCACCTGAAGCCTTGTAAATCTTAAAGTGGGAGACATCACAAATGACCAGCACACAAACATTTACTATACTGTGTCATGGTAGAGTTGTTACAAGTTGAAGTATAACTGCAAAAAATAAAATAGAATAAAAAGCAAGCTGAATGAAAATGGCAAAGTAAAGCGAATGCTTTTAGAATAAACAAAAGTGGTTTATATATCTGTGTTTGGTTTATTAAAGGTTATTTCTTAGAAGGATTGCTCAAATATAAGTGGCACCAAAAAGCACAAGCTGCCTTGTCAATGAATACATTGTATTAAACTTTTCTGGGCAGAATACTGTTATTGTGGTTTTTTTTGCAATGGAGAGTTTGGAGGCCTGTTTCCAGTGCCTCAGAGTAAAAAGTTAAGAGAAGTTAACAGAAACACTGTGAGATATATAGTCAAAAGTCGCAATGTGAGATATGCAGTCACATTTCGAGATAAAGTAAAATGGTCAGATGTAACATCTGATAATGAGATATTGTATGCAGTCATGTTGGGAGATATGAAGTCACATTATGATATATGCAGTCACATCTTGAAATATAATGTCACAATTTGAGACATAAAGTCAAAATGTCAGACATTTTGAGATACACAATCATGTTGTGAGATATTAAGTCAAAAGTAACATTGTGAGATATAAACTTAAATTTGAGATATGAAGTCACATCATGAGATAATCATGAGGTTGCCAGATTTTGTGGTTTGAATCTTGAAATCTGGCAACTCTGAGAATCTTAAATGCTCGTGAAAGCTGTTTACAGTAAATGAAATGTGTTTTTAAAATAAATGATCTGCACGCCTGATTAAACTGTATGTAAATGAGTTCTGAATCCAGGCTCTGACACATACTTTGCAAATGTCTGCTTTAAGAGAATCATTGTATATGTATACAGCTTGCTCTTCTTTGTTTTTCTTTCTGTGTGTATATAGGTCTTTCCATCTTTCTAAATCTCTCTGGAAGGAGGGGTGTTAGGGAGAGGGCACATAGGAGAAAAAATATTCTCTCCATAAACTTCTGACCTCTCTTCCCCACCCCCTTTCACCTCCCTTCATGGTCTCCATTACTCTATCTTTAACCCTGGTTCCTCTAGCTCCCCCCAAAACAATCCCAAATTTTGTCCCTCAGACAAAAAACTCTCACAGCCCAATTCATTTCTATAAAGTGCACTGTATGTGTCCCTTAATCTCCCTTGTGAACACATTTTGCTGCTCTTTTACAAGCAGTTATTTTGCTTTCGAGACAGATAGCAAGTGCCATTCTTTTTGTTTACTCCATTCACAGCAAACCTCCTGGTATTTCCTTCTGCGAAATGTTCTTACGGTCACGGCAGTGACAGAACAGGATCTGAGACACTTCTCGGCTATCTGATAGTGGCTGATTTCTGTCCATTGTGAACTGGCCTAGAAAATTAAAGGAGAAAAGAGGACATAAACAAAAGCATACCTTATCGTGTCTTGCATCAGCGTAGTACAACAATATCCAGGAAGAAAGGCGCAGATCTGTGATTGCATACGCAAACACAGACACATATATTCGTATAGGGTTGGTTGGAGCACAGGAGGCATAAGACAAAACAATGGCAAAGCAAAACAAGCAGCGAAAAAGATCCAGCATCCAGGCACCCTCATACTGCACGGTCTATGCACACTAAAGAGGGAGAAAGATAAAATCAACTGCTTCTTCAACTCTCTTCTCTTCTCTTCTCTTCTCTTCTCTATTTTAATTTGCTTAATTATTAAAGAATAGTTCACACCAAAACATTTTTGTCATCATTTGCTCAGAATTGTGTCATTCAAAACCAGTATGAGTTTCTTTCCCATGTTGAACATAAAAGGAGGTATTATGCAGAATGGTGTAATTAAACAGTTGCTGGTCCCATTATATGACATTATATGTAAAAACAAGGCATGCACAATCCCCTATATCAGCAGAAACACAGTATCTTTAATATTGACTGATAGAAAACATTTTTAAAAACTCTAATAACCAATTTTACCATTATATTGTACATTCCCTGCTTAAACATTGTTAACATAGCTGCAATATGTAATATATTATCACCCAAACAGTGATGTGTAGAACTCATAATGCTTCATATATGCTGCAGGTAGCTATATTTTATTTTACAATTGTGTGCGAGTATTATATGTAAACCTGCAACCTTATTTTCTTTTTCATCCATGCTTCAAAAAGCTATAAATCACCCATTTAATGCTGCTAGAAGCATCCAAAATCCAGTATATTTATGAGCATGTGTTTACGTTCATTTACATGGTGTATGCGCTCTTAAAAGAGGCTTTCTTACAGGTTTGCGTGTGAGCAGAAGTGCACAGCCCGTAACTGTAGGGTAGACTCACTGGTTATTAAGAGTTAAGGAAGGGTGGGCAGTCATCCAGAGGCCTTGCTCTATTTATATCCTCTAGACTGTGTGAAAGTACTGAGAACTTGTACAGAGCTGCCAAAATCCCTGAACTTCTGTGGTGTGTGTGTGTGTGTGTGTGTGTGTGTGTGTGTGTGTGTGTGTGTGTGTGTGTGTGTGTGTGTGCGTTTTGCATGCATTTCTATACATGTGACAAAGTATTAAACCATGTTTGTCTTACAGAAAGATTTCAACTACATTGTGCGGTAGGGGCAAGGAAAAAGAAAAAGGAAAGAAATGTTGGCACATTTCGGGTAAATAACCGAGGGTCTGTTAAACTGAGTGGAAATCTGTGTGTGTTCCCAGATCTCATATAACTGTGCTGTGATTTCATATGCATAAGGCCTTAGAAAAAAAAAGCATGGCTTGCTTTGCTTTAGGGAAGGGTGGAAGCCGCAGTGAACAATCATAGAAACCTGCAATTTCACCCCGAATACACACACACACACACACACACACACATACTCACATTAAAAAAATATGGGTGAATGAAACCTATTTCAGTATTGAGGTGGGACCGAACTGTTAACCATAAGACCAGTGTGTCGTATTTACAAGCCATTGTGGTCGAAAGCCTGAGCAATTATGACTGTTAATGAAAGGCATTAGCTTGCTGCTTAGCCTGCAGACACGCACACAAAGAGACGTATGCAGACATCGACATATATTCACATTCATATTGCATGTATAGCTGTGCACGCAGTCTTTCGCAAAGATACAGACGGGACAGCCAAGAATAAGAGACTGTGGGTCAAAGGGTTGGCAGGGCGTCCACATGCTCACTGGATCAGTTTGCGCTTGGAGAGTTCGGTAAAGCTTCCAGCACACACAGACAATCACACTGCACATACAATATACAGCCCATTAGTCATATTGACGCTTTTACAAAGCCTTAAGCAGCTGGAATGAATTCTGGCACTGGTGGCTGGGGATCGTGGATTAAAGCTCAGACCCCTTTTATTTCAAATATTTACTTCGCACGTCACACCACATACATCATACGCACACATTCTCTCTTACATTCAATTCGTGTGCACTGAAAAAATGAGGTGTTTGTAGAATGCCAGAAAAAGGGCAACAGTTTGCATTGTTTTCTTTTTTAGTTGAATCATTGGGTAAATGTTTTGACTGAATGTAGAATGTCATCTCTTGAATTAAAATTGCTACATACCAATTAGATTTGTGTGCGTTTTTTTAAAAGATTTAACAATTTTAACAACAATCCATACAATCTTAATTCAAACCACACAAAGCACCAAATAAAACCTATTATTCAATGCAGCTTGAGAAAAATAGATAATCTATTACAGTGCAAAAATGTCTTTCCATACATCATAAAAATTCTCAATATTATTCATTCAGCGTAAATTAATGTCATATTCTTGCTTAAACCAGTCTTCTGATAGTGCCATCAGCATCATTCCCTTCTTTTCCTTCTAGTTAGAACAACTGCGGCCTTTGCGACTGAGAGGGAGAAAGAGAGAGAGAGATGTACTGCATAGTTTGTACCGCCCTTTATCGAAGCAAAATCAATAGGATTTATTTGATTATTATCTAAAACCCAACAAATGTGTTTCCAAACCTTTGTAGGGCATTTCATCATGACACAACATAGTAACTCACTGTACGTAACATGACAATAAAATAAGCGCATTCTAGGAAAAGGCACATTCGTACTGAACCGCGAAACCATTTTTCTAAGTAGCCTATTTGAACTAAAAAAATTCAGATAATTTAACTTGAAAAGTGCATGTCCCAGACTAGTACTAAAAAAATACACAGGTTTTGCTTATCTAAGAATTTTGTTTTAGAGACAGTGACACAAAAGACATGTCTCTCACTGCACAAAGACAGACAGCAGCAACATCACACACACACACACTGTTTCATCTTCCACACATCTCACAGGCCTTGCATGTTTGGTCTGCCCGTTTGTTTGTTTGATATTGACAGCACTGTGCTGACTATCATACTTGGCAGCGGCGACCGAGGATTGTGTTTCAGTGTGCGAGTTCAACGCGTGTGCTTGTGTGTCTGCAAGGGTGAAGATAGCATTTTGCATTCTTCCATATGCATTTGCAAATGTTTGCAAATTTTCCCCACATGCAATTCACTAATACCTCTCTCTCTAGGCTTCTGCAGCGACTTCAGTAAAATCACAGAGAGAATGGATGGGTGCTAATTTCATTTCAAAGGTGTTGGTTGATGGCCATTGACACCCTGATAAGGCAAACACTATTCTAGCCTGTGAGCTGAGCTGCAGTCATGGTTATTTAAAACTGTAAAGTGGAACTTGATGACAGGACTAGTCTGGGCTCTGTAAAATACAATACTTGCTTACACCGCTTGCACTCTAATGCGCCTGCTATTGAAACTCTTGCTGACAGAGCTAGCACGCTAACCTCCTCGGTGTCTGCATGCAGGCCCCAAAACTGTCCAAAACAGATTATTACTTGAAGGAAATTTGCAGATTTAGGAGGTAGTAATCGCTCTTTTCTCTTTTAAGATGGAAATTTCTCTTTATTGTCTGTGGTAGATGGTGTCAGGCAGCTGGCCAGTGCTTGCAGACAGGGTACTTATTTGTTTATTTGCCCATTAAACTCCACCACAGCCATCTTGTTGTAGCAGCTGTCCTGTCAGGGGATGATGGGCCATGGAGAGGCTACAGGTGCCCCCCGCCAGCACCGTCAAGACTCGGTTTGCTCCTGCTGGGCTGCAAAGCAGCTGAAGTGTTCCAGGACGAGAGACAAGAACAAAAATAGCTGGATGACATGATTTTTCTCATTTTATCTTTGCATTTTAAATCTATTAATTCATATATGCAATCACTTTTATACGCGTCTGCCATTGTTCTCAACAATATTCGACTTGTCCAATTGTTCATGAGTTAGCGTATGTTTTACTCAGAATTTCTAGATATAACATTTTAGAGATTAATGTAACCAGAAAATTTTTTTTTATTCATTCTAAAAATGGTTATGGAGTTATAATATTTCATAGATTTGCATGATTTTGTGGTCTAAAAGTCACACTTTTAAAATTAGGCTTCCTCGTACTGTAAATTTAAAGTTTTCCGAGAATATATGAACTCTGGTTCTTCTTAGAAAAATCACTTGATGAGGGATTTCAGTTGTTTCGTCTCATTTTAATTACTGATTGGCCTAACACATTTAAAATCATTGAAATTTTGAACCACCCTTGAAAGTTTGCTTAGACCCCCTGTGGAGGGTGGAGATCCACTGTTTGGTGAGCATTTTTGCTAAATGTTGAATTAAAATTTCCTTTTGGTAGTTTTGGTGTCTTTTGGATGTCAGAGTGATTCCTGATGTCATTGTTCATCTTACTATTATTTCATTACAAAAACGTTCTTACTTCTTAGTATTGAAATAACCGTTATTTGCCAGCTCAAGCCATTTAAACAAATCAAGAAATGGTATCATCAATAGAGTCATACGAAATGTACTGCTTTTAGGGGTCCCCGGGACAGGTTTGAGAAGCACTGACCACTAAAGGCTCTCATGTAATCAATATTTTGCTTAAAATGTCAGATTTATCTTATGTGTTAGATCACCTATGCAAATTGGTGCTTTCAGTATTTATCACATTTAACCCATATCCTTGTCAGTGACATGCATAGATTATATTGTAGATCGTCAAACAAGTCTGTTCCGGACCTTTCTAAACTGTTTTTGACAACTAAATGCCAGCTAACATACCAGCTTTTGACAACCACACACACACACACACACACACACACACACACACACACACACACACACACACATAAGTAGATCGTCTGATAAACAGTGAGGAGGCCATTAGACCAAAGGAAAATCCTGCCCAACATATGAAAATAAAATAAAATAAAATAAAAGCGAATGGTTCAGGAGCATGGTTTTATGCTTATTTCTGGGTACAAATGTGTGTCGCAGCAGTACAGAGAATATGGAAACTATTTACAAAGCGGAAGAGATGAAGAGGAAGTGCATTTACATTTGAGCGTATCGTTCCTGCTGTCTCTATTTGCATGATTCTGTAACCTGAGCTAAAGCAGCACACTTTGTTCGATCAGAGGTTTCACTTTCCATCGAAAGATGTTTCGCAGCCTGAGAGGGAGAACTGAACCTGAACCAGCTAAGCTTTATCCTGACTAATGACTACCTTGAGACCAAAGTAAAGTCAAGTAAACCGAACAGCTGTGCGTATGCCTGAACGTGAAACTTCCCTCACGTGTAGAGACGTGTTCCTTTCTCGAGTCACGAACAACTTTATTTCCTCTTTTAACTGCAGAGGTCACTGGTTGGAACAGAAAAGGGAAGTGGGTCCGGACAGTCCCAGATTCTTTGACCGGCAGCTCCGTTTTGTTTGGATGGAAACCTCGCGCTATGACTTATGTGCGCCATCTGGTGCTTATATAAGGCATTTTATCAGTTCATGTAGTGCTTGTCTTCACTGTACGTACTAAAAACTGTAAACAGTCTAAGTCATGCCTATTAAATATAACTAAAACCATAAAACAAACCGTTGTCACAAATGTGTGTTTGTTTGTTCACTAGATAGCCTAATATGGAGCATATCGTTTCAGATTATTTTTCATTTTCATTTAGTTTAAGTTTATGTACTAAAAAAAACAAACAAACAAACAAAACAAACATGACCAACACAATAAAATTACTAATAAAATCGAATAAAATAAAAACTAATCCAAAATATTTATAAAAAATTATATTATTTCAGGTATAATACTAAAAAACACTGGTATAAATCTAGAATTGATAATAGAAAACTATTTTTCTTTTCTTTTCTTTTTTTCAAAAAATTATATTCTGAAACATGTTAATATCAACTTTTTGACGTGTTAATAGCATTATTTTTTTTTTTTTTTTTTTTTTGACTTATCTAATTCAGACGTTATCACTAATAAACATGATTTTATAATTCAGGACCTTAAACTTATTAAATGAACAAATTGGCACAGCTGTGTTTTGGACTTGAAACAGATGGTGATTTAAGGATGAAGTTTGGATTATAAAGATAGTAGATTTTGTTAGATTTTGTTTTGTTAAAGAAAGTCAATGCATGGATTTATCACTTAATCCTTTGCTCAATCTATTGACTTTTCCTTTATGTAAAAGCAATATGCTCCTGCCCATCCAGATGCCCATATAACTAGATAACTAGTTCTCTATTTTTACAAATCATGCAAAGTTTTCATCAATAAAATAGTGATTGTGTGCGTGCATGAGGATAGACACCTTAGTCTTTTTTTTAAGAAGAAGAAGAAATATCTTAACCGCCTGCACTGCAGATGGCTTTACTATGCGTTTGATTTGCTCATCATATTCTTGAATGAGTATTGATGTGTGTAGGATGATTGTAAGAACAGGGAGGGACTTTGGTAAATCCCAATCTGATTTGATTAGAAACACTGTAAATCCCCCTCTGCCCCTGCATGTGCCCCTGCTCCCACCCTGCTCTGTTGCTGTCCTACAAACCCACTTCTTAATCCCAAAGCCTTTTTATATCACAGAATCATGGACAGACCGCCTCTTCCAACACAAATCCGGATTTTCCACCCACTTTGTACGAATGACCCCCACAAACAAATGTGATTGTAGACAGTTCTGACTGTAATGAACTTGTGATGTCTGGTCAAACCAACGCTGCAGCGCAGGGAGAAACTGCAGACTACTTTATTTTATATTCTATAGGCTATTTATATTATATATAAATGCATTCAATATTTGTGACCCTGGACCACAACTAGTCATGACGGTCCACTTTTGTCATCTGAAAACGGATTAAATAAGCTTTCCATTGTTGGTTTGTTAGGATAGGACAGGACATTATTTGGTCAGTATAACTATAACAGTTTAACAGCAAATCTGGAATCTGAGGGTTTAAAAATGTGAAAATTGCCTTTGTAGTTGTCCAAATTAAGTCGTTAGCAATGCATATTACTGATGCAAAATTAAGGTTTGATGTATTTATGGTAGAAATTTACAAAATATCTTCATGGAACATGATCTTTACTTAAAACCTAATGATTTTTGGCATAAACGAAAACTCTACTCATGCTACTTATGATTGGTTTTGTGGTCCAGGGTCATTTATTTCTTATATATATGTAAACAGCACACACACACACATATTATATAAACAAAAACCTTTATTTTGGATGTGATTAATCACAATTAATGATGAAGATTTGGCCAATTAGGTAAAAATTAAATATATTTTAAAAGTGTTTAATTTAAATGGCTACAGCAAAGATTAGTGGGCAAGCAATAAACGGTCCTTATTATAAATCTTAATATTATTTAGATTTTATTTGAATCTATATAAACTTGAAACTCGATTTACGTACCTATTGGGTACGCAGGATGTCAGGAGCAATAACGTGATCTCGTCATTACGTAAAGGAATTATTTTAAGAGGTTCTGTTCAAAAGAACCGATTCACGGAAATGATTCGGACTGCTGAGTCCAAAACTTTTTTTCTGTTGTCATCTTGCGCCCCCTCCCTTACAGCGAACCCGGACACTAAAGTCGTGACTGTTCACCGTCTACCCAGACCGTACGACTCCACATTCCCTATGTATGTAAAAACAGAGAGTTTATGTATGCATTTCGACCAGACTGTCACAACTTTCCAAGTTTCAAGGAATTTGGTTTAATGGTAGGATGCGCGCTCCCGCCAAAGCGCAGCATCAGCACCACTATCTCGCGCGCGCCTGCCTCTAGCGAGCGAGTCTATCGCCATCCCGGCCGAGAGAGTTAAAGTTGGCCGAAAGGACGGATAAACGATGCTGTACTGTCGGGTGATGAGAAGAGGATAACATTTGATTTACTCATCTGATACAGACTCCATCTCCCGGAGAGGATGGATATCAAAATTCTTGCCCCAAGCCTTTTACTCTTTCTCGCCTTTCAGCATTGCTCGTCACGTAAGTCATGCCGCAGATGCAAAATGCAGTGCGAATACGGTGTTTCTTATCTGGTAAAACGTGGCTGTTGTTGTCTATCAGGACAGGTGCATCAGTGAAGCTACGACATAGCTAATGATTTTGATCTCAAAATTGCGATGTTTTAAGCTTGTGTTCGTTTTAATGAGCGCGAAATCGTAAAAAATGCTGTTAATCCATACGGTATATGATGAATAAGTCTAAAGGGTTTCGGCTGAAAGTACGGCACTGTTGTAGTCCTCAGTCCGGGCTCGCGACTTTGCTTGTGTCTACGGGCTCTTTCTGCATTGCAGTGCTTCTGCGCGCTCACTTGGGCAAGTTTCTGCATGGAAAGGTGCGCCTTGCGCAGGGGACACGCGGGAAGGACACGCCGTCCTGCTGTTAAACAGAGACTCTTCAAAGCACGTATGTGCGGAATTAGCCGTGTCTTCGGTGTCTTATTGGGGGAAAGTTGAGATTGTCGGTGCATTTGAAATGGCGTGGCTCGTATTGCGTGAAGTTGCTTGTGGGAGCAGCCCTATGCGGAGACAGAGGGCGGGCGCATTAACTCACCGAACTCCCAAATTCACATGACGTACAACACCGCATGCGAATCCTCACGTAAGGTTACCTTCAAGATAGCATTTAAGCCCGCAAACCACAGACTACATCCTAATGCAATCGTTGTTTCTATTCTACGATCTATTGAATCTCCACAAAGCACTACAGTTAGGTTGTAATTTTGGTGCAGCTAGAAAGCTTGTGATATTTTATTTTGTATGTAGCCTACTTAAATTATTTAGATCGTGTAGTCATATTCTCACATTTCATCTGCCAAGAGAATGCTTATTATAATCTCACATCAATATTTTGAGCGCATTCTTTTAGTTTGCATAAAATGTACCGAAGTAACCAAAGTTATCGTTAACACTATTTGTTAGATTTCTAAGGTCGAAATGCTAAGATGTAACATTTAAACATGTCAGTTTAATTTTCTTAAAATTTGTATTTTTTCTCATGTCAGCAAAAGTTTTGAGAAAGTCTGGTGTGGATGTCCTTTTTTTATCCACGCCATCGGCTCTATTTCCTAATATTAATTAGTGACTGTTTTTCAATACAGCGTTAGCACAAACCATAATAGCACATTGTGTCTTGAAACAATGAGGTTTTGTGAAATCCCAAAAGTGGGCTTTTGCTAGGCTGCCACTTCAGTACTTTGCCAACAATGAGAGCTTCAGTGTGACGTATTGTGTAAAGAAGATAATCCAGGCAGCACTGAGCAGTGAAATGAGACAGAACAAACAGCGTATTTGGCATAAAGGGAGTGGAAACTGGCCAAGCTGAAAACGGGTGCTGTGTCGACACAGAAAAACTGCTTGAAAATGTCATTTTTATTGAGATTGAGGATGTCATGTCTGTCTGTGGGATGATTTTAGGGAGCGTGGTTGGTGAAATAATGATAGAATAAATGTCGTGTTTTGGATTTGAAACAGGGCTACATATTAGATCCAGAATAGAGGAAGAAAGGTGTGAAAGATTCAGTGAACGGTGTATTTTTAGTCTGTGTTCAGTGGGTGTGTGCCCTTTGTAGAAAGATGTGCTGTGGCGTCATAGATTGACTCAGTATTTTAAAGTCCTTTTTGAGCTTATCTTTTGTTTCATTCAAAGACTGCCACCTACTGTGCTGCAAGTCTCGTTATGAATAATTCATACCAACGTGACTCCCCCGGTTGCTGTTCACCGTGCTAAAAATCCAACCACAGCCTCTACACCTATATGATCGATAAAATCTCAGCCAGCTCAAAGAGATTGATCTGAACTAGCAATCTTAGTCTAGACTCATGTGTGCTGCGGCCTCCTCCCAGAGATGAAAGATTGCTCACATGATATGCACTCGATTCTCCTCGAGCAAAGTGCTGCGTCAGCCTGCAGAGACTGGGGGAGTGCCTGTAATTCAACACATGTGTTACACAGAGAGAGAGAGAGAGAGAGAGAGAGAGAGAGAGCGAGAGAGAGAGAGAGTGCAAGGAGCCGCATGTGTCACTGTTCTCTCTTATCTTTGAATGGAGAGCATCCAAGGTCTTTGGAGGGAAACAGGAGAAGGAACGATTGAGAGTGAAAAAATAACATCACAAGGGAGTGAAATGGAAGAGTTTAAAATTTCAACAAGGCATTTTGCAAAAAGTAGAAACACCACTGTGTGAGTTATAGGTTATCAAAGGTTAAAGGGGGAGTTTTTTCTAACCCATATGACCTTCATGCTTCTTTGGAACACAAATTAAGATATTTTTAAATTAAACTGTCTGACCCTCCTTAGACAGCAAAGTAACCAAAATGTTGCCAGATCTAAATAGCAAGGACATTGATAAAATAGTCCACGTGACATCGGTGGCTCAACTTCGGTTTTGCGAATCTATAAGAATGTGTGCGCAAAGTAACGAGTTAATGCTTATTAGACCCGACAAAGACACGCCATACAGAACAGAGCTAAATACACAAGCAAATGAGGATAATTAATAAGACACAGGTGAACGAAATGACAATAAGGCTTGAGGGAAAACTGGGTCAAGGAACACACAATAAAACTGCCCATGGGTGTGATACTGTACAGAGTCTGATAGACCCTTCCTTTCTACTATGTAAGAAGCTGAGACAGTTGAGTTTACACATTCCACTTAATGGTTTTTATTTTCATATTATTATTTTTTTACATAAATATATACATAATATCCATACTTACATACAAAACCATGTTAAAATGTCATTATGATACATCATCTCTGATTTGTAGTGGACTGAATTATTTGTTTTGCTCCACAGAGCTTTTATCATAAAACTATAGCATTTAAACATCACGTTACTAAGACATATTATTGGGAGATATTTATACATGACATAGGATAGTGCACAAGTACACAAACTGGGACGCACCTCTTGTTTTAGCCAGACTGCAAAGCAGAATCGGTTGTGTCCTTCACAGACAAGACAGTCCCAGAATGCAATGGGAGAAGTTCTCAGAGGGAAAAAAGGAGATGAACAAAACAAGGGTTATTTATATTTTATAAAATAGTAAATTATTGATTATAAATAGACCAGTGTTCATCCGATTTTTATGTGTGCCGGGATTGTTTTATGATTAATAAAGAATTGCACTGTGCATCATGCTAACATCGAGCTACTGTAATAGATGGTATGGTGTTTGGAAGGTGTGCACAATTGCTGACTGAGTAGAGCATTCTGAATCCATCAAAATTAGCTTCCATAACAGTTGGGATGCTCCTTTAGGAGGCAGCTGCCCATGTCGGCTATATGGGGCAAGCAAGGTAGCTCACCAGTAGGTTTTGGAGCAGAGCTTTTTTATTGAAAAAGGTGAGTTTTGCACAAGCACGTCTATGTGCAAGTCTCTGCATATATCTCCATGACCCTGTCATTGCTTATTCCCAGTTTACCTCGCAGCCCTTCTGCACTGAGTGCTTTAATAACTGTAATGCTTCTCCTGCAGGGCAGGCACTCCTCTCCTCTCCGCTCTGCACAGCTGCTAGTTGGGAAAGAATAGCACAGGGTGGAGATCATTGATCTTAGAGCTGGCGAAGAGGGACAGACAATCTCTGCATCTCATATTTTACAAAGATAGATGGGGCTGGGTCACATTCAATCGATTCATTTATCTGCCTGATGTGAATTAGAATACTGCACTGGTGCTCTTTTGGGACAGTATGGAAATGAGGCTAATCTTAGACGAGAGCCTTTAACATGGATCTTGACATGGATTTTTAAGCTTGTGCTTTTAGCACTATATGAACATATTTGCATGATGATTTCTTCGAAATGTATTCAAATACTGATTACATACAAATTTCAATAGCATGAATAATTGTCCCTTTTGACTAGCTGCAAATCAAAGCCACACACACCTTCATTGACCAGCCAAGGTCATTCCCGTTCAGCATCTCTTTCACTAGTGAGTCATATCTCAGGGAACAGACACACAGCTCTTTCTATGGATAAGCTGGAATAAAGGCATATTCACAGGATGTTCCCATCCCAAGACATTTCTTTCAAAAGACTTTCATAATGGAGTTCATGACTTCATGAATCTGTTTCGTTAAAGACTGAAAGATGACAGAGCAGACGACTGTGAATCAGATGGGAATTGAAATCACTTGAGAATAAACTATGACTCATGCAGTATTGCGTTATCTTCCTTGCTTTCTCTCTCCATCTCTCTAGTTCTCTCTCTCTCTTTCCATCAAACTGTTTCTTTTCCCCCTCTGTTCCCTCACTGGCAGTTGCAGCAGTCAGAATACTAATAACCTCTGTTGTGTTAAGCAGTCTGACCCCTGCAGCATCTTTTTGGTAGCTGCAGTTAATACCTCATTGAGAAATACCACAATTAAAAAAACGCAACAGACTTACTAATTACAAACAAACAAATAAAGCCCGATCCAGTCATTACCTGTATTCTCTGTATTGTAAGATTTATTAACCATTCTTCCATTCAAAAACATCCTCAGTTGTGGTTTTATTAGACTGATAAACTTTTTTGGCAGGATGTTGTCAATTGTTGTAGTGAAATTCATCTTTAGAAAGGAGTTTGATTGACATGCAGTCTGACCAATCATAATGCTGAATCTGCCAAAATTGATGGACTTGAACTTGAAAAATTTTGTGCATTGAAGTCTTTGAAGATACTGTCTGATGTTCATTCATGTTTATTTCATTCAAAGTGGAAGAGATCATCAGTTCACGTGTCACTTGAACTGAGGCGCTACAGTGTTGCCTGTTGTTGCATTGTCAGTTTCCTCTTTTCTCCGCAATGTATTTTTTACTGTGGGAGAACATTAGAGTGCCATGTTACTACTTGGATGTAATTGGGCAAACAAATGTAATCATAAATAAAATGATAGTTTTACTTATTTTGCTGAGAATCATTTGGAGGCAATGACTGCCTCAAGCCTGGAACTCATGGACATCACAAGAGACTGGGTTTCTTCATTTGTGATGCTTTGCCAGGCCTTTGCTGCAGCTGATTCTGTTTGTCTGTGGGTCTTTCTGCTTTTAGTTTTGTCTTCAGCAAGTGTAATGCATGTTCAATTGGGTTGCAATCAAGAGATTGACTTTTTTTTTGACATTGCTAATTTTGTTCATTTATATTATGAAGTGCTGCCCAATCAACTTTGTTGCAATTGACTGAACCTGGGCAGAGAGTATATCCCTTTACACTTTAGAATTCTGTCTTCTTTCATGTCTTCAGTAAACACCAATTACTCACTGTCACTGGAAGCCATGCACACTCATGCCATCACACTAGTCCATCCTGTTTCACAGATCATTTAATATTCAAAGGTTCGTCTCAGTTTCAGCCAATCCAAAGAATGCTTTTCCTGAAGTAGCCTGGCATTTTTACATTTTTTTTTTTTGACTTCTATTTGACTTCTCTGTATTTGCTCTCATGAAGTCTTGATTGTAGACTTTGACAGGTACATGCCTGCCTTCACTTGGCTGGATGTTATAAAAGGGTTTTTATTTACCATGTAGAGAATCCTCTGATCATCCACCACTGTTGTCCTTCATGAACAACCAGGCCTTTTTATATTGCTGAGCTCACCAGAATGTACCAAACTGTTGATTTGGCCTTTCCTAATGTTGTCCTAATGTTAATGTTTTCTGATGGATTTATTTTGCTTTTAAAGTCTAACAATTGTCTGTTTCATTGCATGGAGAGATCCTTTGACTATGGTTTAGAGCAACAACTTCCAAATGCAAACCAACTCCAGACCTTTTACCTGCTTATCTGATGTATAAATAACAAAGGAATAGCCCACATATTTCTATGAAAAGGCATTTGAATCAACTGTACAATTACTTATGGTCCCTTGAAGGTATATTTAGGAGCTGTAATTCCTTATCCTTTCCTCCAATTTTGATGAGAATACTCTTTCATTAAAGTTTAGGGTGTGCACTTTAAGCCCGTGTTCTTTATATAACTTTAACTTGAATATGTTTTGGTCAGCAGCTAAAATATTAATTGTGCCCATGCCCAAATATATATAGACCTGACTATATGATAGTGACAGTGATTTTAATTCCATAAAGCTAATGTAAGGGCACATCTTGAGTTGTAAATAGTGCTATATAAAAAATGGTGATATGACATTCAATATTTCTTTCTCAAATTAACTCCATAAAATGTGCTTTTTGCTTGGGTTATTTTCTACAACCTATGACATTATCTTTTTATTTGTTATGTTGTACTACTCATTTTGTTATTTCTTTGGATAAAATAATCTGATACATGAATAAATGTGAAGGAATACAGTATTGTGGACGGAGGAGTATGACTTATGTTGTTTGTAGACCGATGCTATCATTTTTGTCCATGAATTACAGAACCTGTTTGTCTCTGTTCACCTTTTTTCTTGGTTGTTAGCTTTGCCAGCAATCTGTCTTCGTGTCTTCCTCTCTTACTCCTGTTCGTTTGTGTGTCGTCTGTTGTTAGAGAGGTGAGGTTGATGGGCTGTGAGATGCGATGCCATTTGGGCAGATGGCTTTATTAGAGCTCTGTTGAGAGGGTGAGATTGAGGTGGGTTTATCTGACTCTGTCGTTTAGATTAGGCTGAAATGTTGCCAGGTCTAATTGAAGCAGGGATTTGTGTAACAGAGGGACTAATGAAATGCCACGGCAAGACTTGCTAAAAGGGCCTTATTCATGTTCTATCTGTTTAATACTTCACATGCATATTTTTGTATGTTTTGTTTGTAAATGTAACATATGCATGATTAATTTGCAGTGCACAATTAAGTGCACATATATGCAACTGATCCTCAACTTCTTTATACCACAAATAATCTATGGATTCTTTATTACTTTTATTTTGAAGCAAAATGTTGTTAAAGTTATGGAAAATACTTTTTCAGCATTGTAGCCATAGGATTTTTTATAATGAGAAAAAGGACCCAAAGGCAGACGATGCCAGGACTTGAAGTTAAGAGCAACACAGCACAATAATACAAACTTTGATAGATGTATTTATTAATTAAATTCAGTAAGTATGCTGTAAGAATGTAATATTCCATTCCATTCAGTGAACAGGGTTACATGGTAGATTAGATGTCATTTTCAGCGCAATGTCAAATGTCATTGTTGTTCATTAGGCCTAGTAATAATCTCAGCTAGAACAGACAAAGCGTCACAGACGTTCTCATGATAGAGTGGTTTTACTGTGTTTGTGTTGGTGCTATGAATTGGATAAACTGTATATCATATACCAGCTACAGGATGTTTTTTTTATTGGAAACTACAACTTAAGTTGCAAATATTACACATAATGGAAAATAAAAGTATTTATTGCAGATAATTTATATATATATATATATATCATCTTGCTTTTATGATTATGTTTTTATGAAATGCTGTTGTTGTTTAATATTCTCAGTAATTTTCTTTTTCTTCTTTATTCAGGGCCATGCTTAGATCCGCTGATCTCTCCTCTCTATGCGTCTTCTTTCCATGCTTCCTCCAGATATAACTTTTTTATTCTGCACACTTTGCCAAACTGTACGGTAAGTGACTACTGAGTTATGGAAAGACGTTTGAATAAGTTGTATTGAGAATAGTGAAATTAAATAATATTATTCCCTTGAAGCACAAAAAGATTGTGAATAAAAGCATCTGTACCTATATCTGACATTACTGCGCTATTAAAAAAAAAAAAAATATATATATATATATATATATATATACATATATATATTAGTATGAGGGAAAGTTATATACTGTATGACTTGAAACAGAGCTAACAGTAAATGCTGACTTCTTCAAGGTTGAGTAATATTGTCCTGTAGTGTTATTGGCATGATTATATTTTAGGCAGCAGAGCAGTATAATGATTATTCACTGATGTCAGTGTAGAAGAACCCAAGTACAGCTTATTGAACAAAAGTGAAATCCATAATACAAACAAATGAAGACTTGATTGTCACACTCAACAGCAGGGTTATATATCCAATACATGACAAGGAACAATGGTAACAAATGGAGTACTTACAATGACAGTCACATTGAGTTCACATTGAGGACAGATGAGTTCAATGGCGTAGCAGACGTCTTTACCAAATACCAATGCAGCCATATTGGCCAAGGGATTAGACGTGGCAGCCATCTTGTGATGATGCTCAGGCATGGCGGCCATCTTGTAGCAAAACTCTTGACTGGTGGTCAAGAGTTTTCCTGAGTTAAACCAAAACGGTAAACATATTTAAGGAAAGTATCATTGACATCCACCTTATGACATAGCCCCAAAAAACCCTTTGAATAATCCTCAGAGGAGCAATCGCCTTGACAGAGATGAGCTAAGGGATCTGCTGGATTCATTTTGATGTTTGTGTTTTCTGTAGCGTAGAAGAACCCAAGTGCAGTTTATTGAACAAAAGTACAGACTCGACAATTGCCCTCAAACTCACCTACAGCAAGGGTATACATGAGCAAACCCATGAGAAACAAGACATATGACCTGAACAACCAATCAGAACATGACACATACACAAGGCAGAGATACAAGAGTGCAAGGGAAGCATGACTCTAACAGCATGAAACAATTACATAATAAAAGACATAAAAACAGAACATGAAACAGAACCCCAAAAACCAACCTTACAAGCAGTCAGTTTTTCATAGTAGTTTTTATTTTATTATCATAACAGCCATTACGGTTATTTTATTATTATTTTTTTTTTAGATCTGCTGTAGACACTAAATTAGGGATTCAATAGGCATATATTCAATTGGTTAGTGGAGAAAAATGACTATTTGAACTTTTTGCTTCATTTGAAGTGTCATAAACACACAAGGTATTTGGAAAATGTATCTTTATTTTCCACTAGAGGAGAACATAAAAATTCTAAAATAATGTAGATCATTTATATATGCCCAAAATAGAGGCCCTACTTACTACAATGGTTCATGCAGCACATAACAAGAATGGCTCAAGAATGTTTTATTACTTGAATTTAACAAATGTTTGTGTAATGATGCATTTGTAAGTAACTTTGTATAAAAGCATCCTGATGAATGTAAATGTGATGATGTAGGGAGCAGCGGCTGGTCTCCATCCCCTCGGGACAGGCAGCCATGGATGCAGATTGACTTGGGGAGGAAGTATCGTATCATGGCCATTGCTACTCAGGGTACCTTCAACTCTTATGATTGGGTCACCAAATACATGCTGCTGTATGGGGACCGATTTGACGCATGGACTCCATATGTCATGAAAGGAGGCAACATGGTAATAAAAATAACCACGTGTTATGAGTGCTAAGAAAGAAAGTGTTATTATGATTTGTGCTGATCAATGATCCTGATGTTTGGTGATTCAGGACAGGTCAAGAGGTAATGCATTTGTAGTGTTTTTGATTCCGGGTTTAGAATTTCCATAAGTTTTTGATATAGGATTAGTTGTAGGTGAGAGAAGCGGTTTGTTTGTTAAATGGTGTGCAACATTCATAGAGCCTCTAATATCAGATTTTTGTGTCTCTCAGACGTTGCCTGGCAACTGGAATTACTACCAGGTGAAGAGGAACGTCTTTCATTATGCGTTCACTGCCAAACATCTGCGCATCTATCCCATGGGCTGGAATACTGAGAACGGAGGAAAGATCGGCCTTCGTGTGGAGTTCTACGGCTGTCCTTACGGTAAAACAACACACTGAGTTACTGGCAACAGCTTTGGTTTTATCAGCAGCCAAGAACTTTATCTTAACATGATACAGAAAATCTCATCTGTGCTTTGTAATTTTAACTGGTCCTTTTAAGCTGTACTGCAGAAAATAATTCTTTAATCAGTTTTCTTGTTTCCCAGTACATATATCCTACATGTGCTTATGAAGTAAAAGATCATTTTTAGAAGTTATTTTCCTAAAAATAAAAAAAGTGAGGTTTATGAAATATAAAACCTTCTACATTAAATTTGTTTTTCTTACTGCAAAACATGCTTTATCGTTTTTCTTCTCACGCATTTTGTATCTTGTTTCAAGGATTTTTAAAATATTAGTACTGGAAATGAGTTTGTGTGTGTGTGTGTGTGTGTGTGTGTGTGTGTGTGTGTGCGGGCACATGCACCTGGTATTTATCACATTATGGGCACCAAATGTACTCACAAGGAAAGGAATACCAGAATTTTAGGTCCCAATGAGGAAACAAGCTTATAAAACACACAGGATTAAATTTTTGCAAAATCTAAAAATGTTAGTAGTTTTCTGTAAGGGGTAGGTTTAGGGTTGGTGTAGGGCAATAATACATTCAGTATTTACAGTATAAAAATCATTACCCCTATGGAAATACCCACATAGAACACGGAAACACAACATGAGTGTGTGTGTATGTGTGTGCAGTGTGTCAAGCAGAGTATCAAGCAGAATATCAATTTAAATGTTAAAATCTTTACACTGCAAATATAACAATGCTTTTTTAAGATTCAATGTCAAGCGCTCACACCTACTGCCTATTAAGATTATGGATTAACTGAATATCATTTGTAAATTTAACCACTATAAACATCGTCTTATGCTAATTTATGCAAGCTAGAAGCAATTAGGAAGACACTGTGTACACCTTGATGATCTGGGTTCCTGTTGTAGACACATAGGCTTGTCTATTTTGAGTTTAGTTTTTAAGATGAAGGACATCTTCCAGTAATGTTTTTGACAATCCTCTTCATACTCTTGACCTTTGACCCTAAACAGACTCATATGTGATGCAGTTTGAGGGGGATGACATGGTGGCGTATTCATTCCCACGGGGAAGAATGAGGACACTTCAGGACCACTATGCTTTAAACTTTAAGACCTTGGAGAAGGATGGTACTCTTCTGCACAGTGAAGGTCTTCAGGGAGACTCCATCACTCTGGAGCTGAAAACTGGACGCCTCTACTTGCATATCAGCCTAGGTATTGATATCTATCTGTCTATCTCAACCTGGTCTCTGTTTAGAATTTAGAATATCCACGCACTGTTGCTAAAAGTTTATGCTCTATCGTGTTGGAAGTATGCCCTACACCAAAGCTGACCCTAAACCTACCCGATATTGTTAACAAATGCAAAACTGATATAAAAAAAAAATTGTTGATGTAACCGTGCCATTTTAACTTCCTTTTACACAGATTTGAACTGTTTTGTTGAACCGTAGTTACACAGGATTTAAACCAGGGCTCCTCGCCTCCCAAGTACATCTCTGTACTAGATGAGCTACCGAACAAACCTAACGTCTGTGAAAACTCATAGATATGAAGCTGGATATGTGTGATGCTAACATTCAAAAGCATCAGCTTTCAATTCTCCCAGCATGTTAATATTGTTTTGTCATAACATGATATTCTAAGTAATTGTGCAAAAATGACACCAAGTTTTACTGCCTTTAGTGTTTATTTCTTTTGGAAACTGCAGTGATAAGTACGTATTTTGTGTCTCGCTTATAAGTGCACCATGGTTTGTTTATGCCATGAGACCCTGTTTTTTTTTCAGGGAGTAGCACTGTCCATAACACTAATGGGATGACCACAATGATGCTGGGAAACCTGCTGGACACTCAGCACTGGCACTATGTCACCATCAAGCGATACGGGCGAGAGGTTAACTTCACCTTGGACAGCCAGACTGAGACTGCTGTCCTTAACGGAGAGTTCCAGTATCTTGATCTGGACAAACAGGTGTTATTTTGGATTAAACATATACTGGACTACTAATGCACACTTCACTAAATGAATCTTTGTTCCCTGCATCCTGGTCACAGCAATTATCCATTTTTCTTTAGATTTATGTTGGCGGTGTGATTGAGAAAGATGTGCCCCATCTGCCCGGTAAGGTTAACTTCCGAGGCTGCCTGGAAAACGTCTTCATCAATGGAGTCAATATCATCTACAAGACACAGTACCAGGAGCCTGAAATCCGACTCGCTCCTAAAAAGGTAGGTGGAGTTTTCCTAAAATTCACACAACCGTTGAGCACAATGTTTGCTTTTGCAAAATATTTGTAATATTAATATGCATCTTTATCTTCTCATCTGCAGAAAAAGATGCATTATACTTGCCGTGATCTCCTCTGGAAGCCCATGACCTTTGCAGGACCCAACAACTACCTTCAGCTGCCTGGCTTCTTCCGGAAGAACCGCCTGGCAGTGAAGTTTAAGTTTCGCTCATGGGATTACACAGGGTTACTGATGTTCACCAGGTTTGCAGATGAGTTGGGCTCTCTGGAGCTGGGCCTCAGCGAAGGACAAGTCAACGTGACTCTAATGCAGCCTGGAAACAAGAGATTACGCTTCGCTGCAGGTATGATTGGGAAGTGTGTCCATATTATTATTCATTTTGACATTTTGAACTCTGTTTCTATAAGAGAGGACTGAACGAAGCCATGTAAGACCAAGAATTAAGCAGAACCAACACCAGATCAAAGGATATATAAAGTACAGTAAATACGATCCTTTTTTGTGTGGTTTCAGGGTACCGTCTCAATGATGGCTTCTGGCACACAGTAGATCTGACTGCCAAAGACAACTTATTAACTATTACTATAGATGAAGATGAAAGCTCACCACTGAAGATCACCAACCCTTTCATGGTTCGTACAGGAGACCGCTACTTCTTCGGGGGTAAGTAGCAGAATGATTAGTCTGTTATGATTCAATGCCCCAATAATTACTATAAAACAATGTTAATGTTTCATCTATTATACATAAATATGCACATGCCACAAATGCTACATTAATGTTTAGAATTCATACTGAATGTGAATGTATTCAGTGCCTTTCAGTTGCATAGCAGATAACTAGATTGATATTTCATATCTGATGTGCTGCAGGTTGTCCTAAGACCAATAACACGGCTCGCTGTGTGACCAAGCTGTCTCGCTTCCATGGCTGCATGCAGCAGATCTTTATAGACGATGAGCCAGTGGATATAGATGTCATGCTGCAGAGGAAATGGGGCAGATATGCCGAAATCCTGCTGGGCACCTGCGGAATCACTGATAGGTGTGTGTTTGTGTGGGTGGTTTTTGCCAACACTGTCCTTCCAATTGTAGAAGCCAAGCAAACAGCCCGCATGCATGTAAAATACAAAGTGGTAGGGCATAACATTAACATTAATATCTCTGTAAAAACAGTGCATATCAATGGGACACCACCATGAAAACTGAAAACTAGCATGCAGATGTGGGATATAAATTTAGTGTTTAAGTCAAAGTCTATTATCTTAATCTTTAATAAGCAATCAAGATTAACATATTAAGAAAATGCAAAAAACACCAGTGCAAATATTCAAACATAATAACTATTATCCAAACAAATAAGTTCATATCTTTTGGTTTGTTATCTAAGAAAACATGAAAATGGACAGTAATCTTGTTTTGCCCTCGAATTAATGTAATTTTTCTTTCCCTACTGTATCTCGCTTAATTTTGATAGATTTTTTTGAAAATATGACTTATGACAGATAAATCATAAATAACAGAAAACAAATATATATTCTGGTTTTGATATAATAATATAACTCCTAGGATGATTCATCTCATATTAGTGTCACCTGCAAATGATATTTTGTCCAATATGCAACAACAGCATTGACAAGAAAACATGACATGCCCAATTTAATATTGTGAGAAATGCATTATTAAAATGTCTCTTGCTTTTTCTCAGGTGCAGTCCAAACCCTTGTGAACATGAAGGCAGGTGTATTCAGTCCTGGAATGACTTCCTGTGTGTGTGTAACAACACGGGCTACAAGGGAGAAGTGTGTCATAACTGTAAGTGTCTATCATTGAGGAGATTCTTCTATAGCAACTATTTGTTGGTGAAACATGATAATTAAGCCGCTCTCTGTCCCTCTCTCATCATCTCAGCGGTGTACAGGGAGTCGTGCGAGGCCTACAGACTGAATGGAAAGTACTGGTCAGGCAACTACACCATAGATCCAGATCTGAGCGGACCACTGAAGCCTTTTACCGTCTACTGCAATATGTGTATGTATGAAGTAGAACAGACTGACGTATTGAAAGCGATTTAGAATGTTTTTTTACAACAAGCTGAAGTTTATCCTATAATATTTTTAGTGCAAAAATCATGGACCGTTATTGAGCACAACCGCATGAAAAGCACCAAAGTGAGCGGCTCCACCGTTGATCGACCGTACATTGGGGACCTCCAGTATGTAAATGCATCATGGGATGAAGTCACTGCCCTAGCAAACACCTCTTTATACTGTGAACAGTGGATTGATTTTTCGTGTTACAAGTCACGCCTCCTCAATACTCCACGTAAGTTCAAAAGTTTGAACAATGACAGGTGGGAATATCATTGGTCATTTATAGTCAGTGGTTGAAATCAATAGGATAATTTGCCTAAAATGAATATTCTGTAATAATTTATTTACACTCGTGTTTCAAACCTGTATAAGGGTAATCAGTGCTTCTCAAAATGTAGACAATCCTAGCCGCTCTAAGTATGTGATTAGTCTATATACGACTCCTGCACTACATTCCATACATTTTGTAGCGCTATAAAATTTTTAGCCATAAAGTTTAACTCATTATTCACTGAAATCCCTTAATTTCTTAAAATTAACAGCATTTATTAGGTGATCGGCAATGACCGATTCACAAATGAATCATATTTTTGAGCCAAATCTTTTCAATGAATCAGTTAAAGCAGTGCACAAAACTGTTTTGAATAATTTGCTCTCAAATCAAAATGGTCTCGTTCTGGAGTTCAACTTACTGATTCAAAATATAGTCAAAGCAGCTGACAGCTCACTAGATGTATATAGTAAATAGAGTATGTGAGTTAGTGCTGATTTATGCTTTGAAAAGAAGGAAATAGTAATACATTTATGATGTTTCTTTTCCTTCTTCTTTTTTTAGTTATTTTTACATCCTCAATCAATCCTCAATAACTTTTATTATATTAAAAAGAGTGGAAAAGCCTTCAAAAGCCTTTTGCAAAAATAATTTTATTTAAATGTTGTGTTATAATGTACTATATGAACAGCCATCACTATGTAGCTGAATTATAGCATAGAAGAAGAAAAAGGAACTACAGCTGTGACTTTTAGACAGCTGTTGAAGTATTGATCTCAGCTAGGATCTTAAGGGAAAACAGTAGATGGTCTGACTCAGCTGAACTGCCAGGAACTTGAACATAATTAGTGTCACTGACCTTCTCAGCCCTTTTCTCTGCTGAGTAACTAGGAATCTTATCAGTCAGCCTTTACCTTTTAAATGAGTCTGCTTTGTTGACCCAAGCGAGACTGGCTTGCCTACATTACCTACATATGTATGCACTAAGTGTTTCATTTGTTTTATTTATTGTTGTAAACAGAAGGACGACCATATACTTACTGGATTGGTCGGCATAATGAGAGCCATGAATACTGGGGAGGAGCTTTCCCTGAAAGTGGGAAATGTGGATGTGCTGTCAATCAAACTTGCACTGACTCCAAGTACTGGTGCAACTGTGACGCAGACTACCGCCAATGGTGAGAATGAATGAACAAATGAAAACTATTTTTTTAATAAGCATTCCTTTTAAAAATGTGTCTGTATGGTAGTGTTATATATTATTAAATATAAAAAAGTTGGGTGTCAGTAAGTTTTTTTTAAGAATTTCAAATAAATGCTGTTTTTTAATCTTTTATCTATTAAACAAAGAATCCTGAACAAATGTATCTTTTCTTTTTTTTTTACAAAATTAATCAGTGCAGTGCAATAATGAGAAATGTTTCCAAAGCTTTCCAAAACACACTAATAACATTTCTGAAGGCTCATGTCACACTGAAGATTGCAGTAATTATGCTGAAAATTCAGTTTTAACATTACAGGCATAAATGTAAGATATATTCAAACATTATTTCTGTATTTTTAATCAATTAACTGCAGTCTTCAAAAACTTAAAAAAATCTAATCAACCCCAAACGTTTGAACAGTAATGTGTAAGTATAAGCAACATATTAATTGATTATTTAAAGGCTAATTTCCATTCACCAGGCACTCAGATAAGGGCTACCTGTCGTTCCGAGACCACCTGCCTGTCAGAAGGATTATTATAGGAGACACTAACCGCACCGGTTCAGAAGCGCACTACAGTGTTGGGGCACTGTACTGCCATGGAGACAGTGAGTAATGAATGTTACAAAGATAAAATGGATGAAAAGTCTGTCTATATAAGAAGAAGATTCTGAGGTGTGAGTAAAGGGAAATGTAGAGTCATTTGATTTATCACAGAATAAACAGCTTTAAATGTCCCTATAGGAATTTATTTTAATGGTTGACTTTGAATATGAAATCCTTCTCTTTTAGGGAGTATCTGGAACACTATAGCTTTCACAAAGCCCACCTACCTGGCGTTCCCCACCTTCAAGCCCGGCACCAGTGCTGATATCACATTCCACTTCAGGACCTACCGAACTAACGGAGTATTTGTGGAAACCTCAGATGACCACCTGCGCAATTTCTTACGAATTGAACTCAATTGTGAGTGTTGTTTTTACCGTAGACGGACTGTAAATCCCACTGTTAATGCTTAAAACATATGCTATTATATCTACTGAGTCTGATGTCTCCTTTAGCAGCTTCTGCTTAAATTTTCACAGCTACAACTGAGGTGGTTTTCATTTTCATGGTGGGTGATGGGATTAGAAACGTGACCCTGCGCTCTCCTAAAGCTCTCAACGATAACGAATGGCACTATGTAGAAGCTGAAATCAATGTGAAGTTGGCACGTCTCAAGGTTGATTTTCTGCCTCCGGCCGTTCACAAGTTTCCAGGCCAAACCTACATCACCATGAAGTTCACTCAACCCCTGCTCGTAGGTAAGAATCATAGAACTAGAGTTTGTGTTGAAAACATGGCTTTAAGCAGTTGATAGCACTCATCTGTATTCAGGGGCGGCCAATCACACCTTAAGGCCTTTTCTGGGTTGTCTGCGTGGTCTGAGGATGAACGGAGTCCCAGTGGATTTGGAGGGAAAGGTTGACGAGAGGGCTGGCATACGCAGAAACTGCACCGGAGCGTGTCTGAATGCCTCCATACCGTGTCGAAATGGAGGCCAGTGCATTGATGGCTACGCTTCATACACCTGTGACTGTAATAACACAGCCTTTGATGGCTATTACTGTCATTTAGGTGAGTTAACACATATTTGCATATGCTTTCTCACACTTATAATAAACGTGAATATGTGATATCTTTTCATCTTCATCTGGGGAAAGACTAATTATTGCGAACACATTTTCATTTCATGAAACCGTGATTAGGAGATTTAAAAGATTAAAACTGATTCAAGTGAAGGATAGAAAATTGGAGGAACAAGCAAACTGGTGCCTCAGATCTGTTAAAGCACTGCCTGAAAAAGAGAGAGTGACAGACTTTGGCTTTTGTGTCTACTTTCCATTTTAAGCATCTAAATCCAGAGCTGACTTAGGCTAACAGAGAGGGATTTGTCTATTCCATGAATTAAACTGCAATTTTGGATAATCTGTGTGGGAATATTTAAGATATTTGTCTTTAAGCTGAGTTATATATTGCTTTTATTTTTTATAATTAATTTTTTTATATTATCTTAATACACTCACCTACACTATAGGATTCGCAATTTGCTCACAATATAAGTCATAAGTTATATATAACCATGGGGGATTGGGGGCTGGGGGGGTATGTCCCCATAGGTTATATAGATAAAATATGCATACTTTCCTTTGTTGTGTTCACAAAACTATAGCACAAACTACACATTAAACTATACGTTACTTAGATAACCTACTGTTGTTCAATCTACACTTATCTATCCCATGAGGCCACAGCTGATGTTTCGTGACTGGCTATGCAGCGATACAACTGATGCTGGAAGGACATATGACAATAACAACATGTCAAATCTACATACATTTATACCCAAGTCAAGTCAAGTGGCTTTTTATTGTCATTTCAACTACATATAGCTGCGCAGTACAGTGGAATGAGACAACGTTTCTCTAGGACCTGCTGCTACATAAAGTCACACAATACAAAAAAGCTCACATACTGAGCTAAGACAGTGTCTTAGCCACATAAAGTGCAACATAAAGCCACATACAGTGCATAAACTACTATGTAGTTTACTACATACTTTCATTCACTAAGTAAGTACTTATTCAAAAGATGTACCTTCGGACATAGTATGTGAGGCAGCCAGTTTTGTTTACAAATAAATCAGGGTCTTTGAACAAACTGGTTGAGTAAATGATTCAAAGACTCAAGGCTGAGTTTCAGACATTCAACTTGTTTTGTTTCTGAATGAATCAGCATTGTGAATTTATTATTTAAATTTATATTTTAATTAATTAATCATTTAAATGACTTGCTCACTCATAAAGACATTAAGTTGTCTTCTTCAACTGGTGTAAATTTGGAGCTGACAAGTACAGATAAAAAAAAAATATTACAATTCTACTCAGCCAGTCAGATAAAATGTTTTTTTTCTCAGGATTTTAGAAATATGGATGTGACTGTGTATATTTAATGTTTTTCTACTTTTGTCTATTTGAAATGGACAATATGCTTTAAATCCCACTCCAGCCCAAAATGACAATTTTACCATTAATCACCCCCATGTTATTCCAAACCCATAAAAGCTTAGTATATCTTCAGAACACAATTTAAGATATTTTTGATAAACTCTGAGGCTTGTGACTACTCCATTTACTGTCAAGTAATGAACATTGTTAAGGTCCAGAGAAGTTTGTGTCACATTGTGGTTTAGCATGAAGGAGCACTCAATGAGAATAAATAACTTAAATAGATTTAATCCTCTTCAAACGGGCAAAATAATAATATATAGGTAGACAGGCAGGCAGGCAGAACATAAACCACAC
Source organism: Puntigrus tetrazona (assembly GCF_018831695.1). NCBI lineage: Eukaryota > Metazoa > Chordata > Actinopteri > Cypriniformes > Cyprinidae > Puntigrus > Puntigrus tetrazona. Next base: position 14,336,699 of record NC_056701.1, on the reverse strand, counting down.
ATAAAAACCTTGACGATTGGAAAAACTGAATGCAAACACACAGGAATTAAATACACAAGGAAATTGACTAAATTAACAAGAAACAGCTGAAGACAATGACACAATTAACAGGAACGGAAGGTAGGACACAGAGCACATGGTACAAGACAAAAACGACAACAAAAGAGTCCAAATACGTGACAGTATGAAAGATGTCATCTGAATAGTCCATCTGCCATCAGTAGTTCAACCGTAACATTATAAAGCAAAACTTTTCATATGCAAAAAAAAAAAAAAAAACTTTATTTAACGATTCAGTGCCGTAACATCACCATAGCGCCATTTTAAAGTTCATTATGTGCACGCATATAACGTAAGCAGCATCAAAAAGTAAATACATGTAGAAGACATATCTTTCCATTGCTAATACAGAACTGCATACGTTATGTGCATGCACCAGATTCTGTTCAAAATGGCACTGTGGTGACGTTGCAGTGCCGAATCGTTAAATAAACCTCATTATTTTTGTTCTTCATAATATTACGGTTGATCCACTGATAGCAGATAGAGCATTCAGATGACATCTTTCATACTTTTCTACACCTTGACAGTTGTAATTGTTTAGCAGTCAATGGGACAGTCACAAGCCTCCCAGTTTTTATCCAAAATATCTTAAATTGTGTTCCGAAGATGAATGTAGCTTTTATAATTTTGGAACCACATGGGGGTAAGTGATTAATGACAAAATTTTAATTTTGGGGTGGAGTAACCCTTTAAACACTAATTACTTGTACTAAAATATTATATAAACTGTTACAAGTCTATTGTTTTTGAGTCTAATGATGATGTGTTATTATGATAAAGTATCTCTATCATGTCCATTCTTTTCTTTCAAAAGCAAGTTAAATCAGCATGTGGGAGGATTGCCTGTAAGATATAACCTGGCATAAGCAACACTCTGATCTCTGCTTGCGTCACATCCTTTTAGATATCGGGGCATTCTTTGATGTGGGAGCGTGGTTGCGGTATGACATCCGCAAAGAGCCAATATCCTTTGATGCATGGTGGGCAAACTTTTGGATTGAGCCTCATTGGCACAACTTCACCCTCGGCTACAACACCACAACTGATGACATAGAGTTCAGCTTCAGCACTCTACAGGCCCCGGCGGTGCTGCTTTATATCAGCTCCTTCAGCAACGATTACATTGCCGTCCTGCTCAAGAAAGACGGTAAACACATGCACAATCACACCAGAGCATACAAAACATTAGCTTTAGCACTGATGTGACGCTTTTGCAGGGACTCTTTCGCTGAGATATCGGCTTGGGATAATAAGCTACAAATTTAAGTTGACTGACCGAAACATGGCCGACGGCTTCCCTCATTTCGTCAACATCACCAGACACAACTACACCATATGGACACAGGTCGGATCTCAAACTAGATCTAGAGTTATTATTAGCATAGCAAAAGCGCATTGTTTGTATATGTATGTTTGTATATTTGCACCTGGATATAGGTGGATTACATGGATCCATGGATTGAGAAGTTAATACCAGGAGAGATTCCCAGATTCGATTCACCAAAGTCTATATTCCTGGGTAGAGTAATGGGTAAGACGAGCATTTTTATCTTAACTCGTTGCCTGTGCATGAGAATCTGTATTTAATAGATTGCTCTGATTTCTTTTCTTCATAGAGGTGGGAGGTGTCGACTACGAAATACAGAGACACAACAGTCCAGGTTTTATGGGCTGTATATCAGGGGTCCGATATAACATTTTTGCTCCTCTGAGGGCTTACTTCCGACCCAATGTAACCAGTCCACCGGTGACGACTCAAGGCTATGTGGTGGAGTCTAACTGTGGAGCATTTCCCCCTGTTTTAGGATATGTCCCTTGGGAGGATGACCCCTGGTTCACTGGCCTGTGTAAGTCTACCTATCCTGACATTCACACGAACGCCTTTATATACAGTATATGTATATGTTAGACTACTATTCAAATGTTAATGGAAATAAATGTGTACTTTTAGTCTAAAATGATACATAAAATTGATAAAAAGTGACAGAAAAGACTTTTATAATGTTGCAAAAGATTTCTATTTCAAATACATATTGTTCTTTTTCAAGGAAGGCTGAAAAAATGTATCAAGGTTTTCACAAAAATGTTAAGCAGCACAGCTGTTTTCAGTTGTGATAATAATACATGTTTTTGAGTAGCAGGCCAGCATATTAGAAAGATTTTGTAAAACCTGCTGATAATTACAATATAATTTTTTTTTCTGTACGTTTTGTGATCAAATAAATGCAGCCTGGTCAACAAAGAGACTTCTTTCAGAAACATTTCATATCTGAGCTCAAAACATTTGAATGATAATGAAAGTAATTGTAGGGTGAAGTAAAGCATATTGAACTATATCACAAAGATATGGTCCAATGTATTTACTTTTATTGCTTTTGAGCAAGTTATTAGTGCATGAACTTTCAAACTGATGTTTTTGTTTTACTTTTGTAGTGTATGATTAATGTACTTTACACTGTGATTAAAAACCAATGTTTTTCTTTTCTTCTCTTTAGTCTTTTATTACATTCATGATGATGTTACCCCACCTTGGATGACACGTAAGTTTACAGTCACACTCATTTTATCATCTTGTTTTAAAGCATATTTAGCACTATTTTTATTCCTCTCAGGTTTTCACCATCCTCCAAGTAAATGTGACAAAAATCCCTCCCGAGACAATTTTTATGTATTTATACTAATGGATTCTGTTCTTCTTGCTTTTCTTTGTCTTTTATTCCTATTCAGCATTTCAGTCAGTACTACAGATCATGCTGATCTTCTCTGTTTGTGATGCTAAAACCTGTTTTTAAAATCCTCTTAATTTGCAGAACACAGGATTAGGGAACATTCATGGGAATATAAGCTTCTGCATAAAGACGATCTTCTGCACATGACAGACATTTGGTATAATCAGTTAGAAAGCGTCATATAAGGATAATATACTGAATGAGGAATAAAGGTGTAACAAGAGTCACATCTTTACAAATGGCCATATATTTCAAAATATGTCACTGTGACAATCTTTTAAATTATTTTTGTTTTTGTTTTTGTTCTACAGAACTACTGTTTTAATGCTAACTTGATTATTACAAAAATAGAATACTCGTCAAAACAATACAAGACCATTTTTTAAACTGAATCAGTTTTATCAGAATCCTTACTCATCATTTGCAATTATCCATCATTGCTTCATTCAAATCCTCTTTTTTTCTATCCGTCTGATTGTCATCCCTTTTCTAGGATAAACAAGCCTTGTTTCTCCTACACACACACCCACACACACACAAACACTTAATCCTCCTTACCAGTAGAAACAGCTCTCACAGCAAAACAGAAAATCTAAAAGAGGTCAAGACGTTACAAGAACAATTTACCCCAAAAAATTAACATTCCTGACTCTCATGTTGTTCCAAACCTGTATACTGTTATTCTGTGGAACACAAAAATATATTTTTGCTGCTCTTTTCCATACTAACAATAGCGACCACCTCAAGGTGAAATTTTGTAATCATAAAAATAATCCATATCCGTTTGGTTACATGGAATTTCTCTGGTTGTTTTTCACAGATTTGGAACACCACAAGAGTAATTAAATGATGCCAAAAATTTTTGGTTGAAGTATCCCTTTAAGGCTTATGAGTACATTTGAGCTGACAGTCAGCAGTGTCTCCTGTCAATTCTGCAACATGATACAAATTATGTTTAAGCCATCATTTGCAGACTGCTCAACTAGCGATCCGTAAGAGTATTAAGCTTAAAACGACTGCTCTCTCTCTTTCTCTTTGTGTGATTTTCTCCACAGTAATCGTGACAGTGTCTCTAATGCTGCTCTTCCTCATCCTGTACGGCCTCTACATTTACCTGTACAGGTATAAAGGCAGTTACCACACTAATGAACCCAAGCAGCTGGAGTCCCCCAGCTCTGCTCGGCCCCTCACTGATACTCTGCGCAAAGATAGAAAGAACCTGCCGGAAATACAGGAGGAAAGTCCCAATGAATAACACGGACTGAGGGCTGTCTGGAGGCAAAGAGAGTAGCGCTGGTGATTTCGAGGGAGGTACATGGTGAAGACTGAGGAATGAGTTGCAAATGTGATTTTTTTTGTATCTTTTTTGCCTTTATGGTAATGTAACTATGTTTATTTTTCTGTCCCGTTATTTTTACAGCGTAATCTGATATTTGGTGCTTTTGGCAGGGTTCAAAATAAGCAGGCTAGAGACAATTTACCATCCGATCAATGAGCACTAGCAGTGCAGGCCGACTGAAGTGCCTCAGCAACAAGAAAAGATCGATCCAGGGTTCCCACGGTCATAGAGATATCAGGAAATATCAGGGTATTTAGTGAAAATTAATGAAATCTTTGCTCACGTTCATTTCTGTAGTCTGCAGTATAAATCATTGTAGTTATGCCCATCTGAAAAATATTTTATTGGTTACAAATTCACTTTTTGTGAAAACAATCTCAATAAAAAATCGTTTTCAGCATCTCTTATTTTTAATCGCAATTGGCTGGAAAACCGGAAACATTACAATTAATAAAAGTTTTGAAAATGAGAAATACCTGTAGTCAGAATAACTATTTCTAGTTATGCCCATAAATTAAATAATATACTGTAATAAAAATCTGTATAAATTATACATATATTTTTTAATTTAATTATAAATTACTGGAAAATGAAGAGGTGTAAGGGTGTGGGAACCCTGTATATACTGAATGAGAGTTTTGGCTCATTGTATACTGGCAGAAGTAGTGTGTTTAATGGCCATGTTGTTGTGTTCATGAGAGAATCTGCACAAAATGCACGACAACCTTCAGAGTACAGTGTTTTGAAAGTGTAGATCTGTTTTAACATCACTGAAACTTCATTCATATATGGAGGGATTTGCTCAGTATATAAGTACTTATGTGTTTTAACTAATGTCTAAACTAGGTCCAAGCACTTATAAGAGATGAAAGGTCAATGGCAATGAATGGCTTCAGCTTCTTTAGAGCACAATGACTTTAATAATGTCTGGGATCATATTATTTCTGTGGCATATCATGAACTGCTGAAAGGTGTTTTTGTGATAGCAGCCATATTACATCTTGCTTGTGAACAGCATTATGTGGTGATTGATAAAGATTTTTGTAAAAGAGACACAGTAGGCCTCATGAGAAAAAAAAAAAAAAAAAAAAAGCAGAAGGAATTTTAGCTCCATGAATGATTTCCATAGAAATCTGCGTTTTAGTGCAGTGAGTGGTGTAATGAACATGTTGTGTTGTGCTGTGTGTCTCAGGGTTGGTAACAGCGGTCATGATGGTCACGTTCTTCTCACTGCTGCTACAACAACAACACACCAGCCTTTTTAAGCCGTCCTCTTGACATTTTGACTCTGAAATAAAGTTTCAGATTATATTTTACAAACCTAGCAGTACATGAACAAGGGCAGGTAAGAACTGTATTGTGTTTGAGAGCGTGTCTGATTATAATGATGCCACAGATCAGTGACTGGAGTCGAAGCTGTCTTTTCAAGAGAGTTCTTCCTGTGGGCCAAAGTAAAATGATATAGTTTTTTATAATAGAGTATAATGATATCATACTTCACAGTCCACGCCATATATTTATTTCACACGATTGACGATGATTCCCAACAAGGATGTCAAATATGTATTAAAAAAAAGAATTAACTTAATTGATATCTCTTTTTTTCCAGTTAATTTTGTAAGGGAAAAAATATTTTTTTTAATGTGTGCAAGTTTTATATTTTTGTGGTGTTTTTCGTCCATATTTCAGGTTTTTCTTTAAAAAAAGACATCATGAATTAGTGATGATGGGGTAATTCTGCCTTATTGATTGGCTACATAAGGAAAAAACTGTTTGGGAAACACTGTTTTAGGCAGCCTGCACTTTTCATAGTGAGGAGCTTCTGTGGGCTGAATGTGTTCACTCATAGTCGTTGAAGCCTATAATGTACATACTGATCAGAAAAAGGTGAACAAACCGTGTTAACGGTGACAGAAGATACTAAGATCTCATCTTTAGAATATCAGAGGAACAGCAAACTCAATGTGTTGTGGTGGTTTGTTACAGATCTAAGATAATCAGTTACAATCAGTTTATCAGTGGTAGATTTTGGACGGAAGTAATCATTAAAGCAGCTGATATTTTTAACATGAGGTCACATATGAAAGCTTTCTTAGCGTGAAACACTGAGCTGTTCAGCACAAGTCTATCGATGTGTGTCAAGAGGCTTTCACACATCACAGACGGTCTGTGGATGAAAGACTCGTGTATAAACTCATGGTTTTTATAAATTCATTCATGCGTTTGCTGTGTAGGACACCATTATTGCTGCTGCTGCTGCTGCTTCTTAGCTGTTTTGATGGCGGTCTTACCAAGAGCTTAGAGCACTTCCATCGTCGTTCCAGATGTAAAATGAGCTATTAAAACAAAAGAGCAAATACGGTAGAACACATGTATTAACTTTAGGAGCTATGCATTTTGCATGACTACTGCACTTTTCATCGAAATGCAATAAGAAAAAGAAGAATCCGCTGCTTCCAGTGCCAGGCACATGTTCTTTAGTCTGTTTCTTTAACAGAGCCATAAGAGCTTTTATCAAAGAGATCACATAATATTCACCCACAGATTATGCTGTTTATGTATATGTATAAATAAAGTGTACTTCTCTTTTTATCATTCTAATTTGTATAAAAAAGGCAGGCACGTGAAAGTATTTTGAATAGTTGAGTACTGAATGAATAAGTCCAGCTTTTTGTCTTGTTTTTATTCTTTTTTTATGTATCCCTCATTCCTTTCCTCTAAACCAGTGGAATATGGACTTTCAATTTATTTTTACTTTGAAGAGTGTCTTGAATGAAGAATGAAATGCTACTGTAAAGAATTATTAATATTAAATTTAGCAGGGACAAACGCCTCTCAGAGTCTCTTCCTACTTGATTTTTTCTGTAAAAACGATATAGTTAGTATAAATGATTGAACACCAACACCGAAGGTTGGTGATGCTCAGACAAAAGTAAATGTTCCAGACGAATGTTAATGTGAAACGAGAAGCGAGCAGTATTTAGCACTAGCTTGTGTGATGTATGTTTGTATTAATGAGGTTTTGCGTGTCGTCTGTGTCGATGCTGCAGCTAATAGGAGAGTTACCTCATTGACATACATTTGACTGAATGTTTGAAGAAAACAACGTCACTTATGGGCACACGGAGGTCCATTTGTTTCATTTGAGGAAATGTATTACTTAATACATGACATTCACCTATGTTTTGTAGGGATTTTTTGTCCATTTGGCATTTTTCATGTACATACTGTATAAACACACTGATTCACTGTGAAGTATTTTCTTCATCTTTTCCAAATGCACTACATATCCTGTTTGAACAAAACTGAAATCTTGTAGGCCATTTTTCTTGTGGACAAACTTTAAGAATTCCACTCTGACTGTCATGTTGGTGACAACAGTAGCTGTATGTATCTTTTGTGCAAATAGCCAACTTTGTTAACAGTGGCTATTTCACCAATTTAACCCACTTTTTCTCAGGCAGTTTATACATAGTGCAAATAACATTTTTATTTCTTTTATTTTTACACTTTTTTGAATGGCATCTATCACTATTTGCACTGCAAACAAGTTGCTATAGCTTGTAACTTGGTGCAAAGTTATAGCATTTAATGTTATACTCATTAAGTCATTTAGTTTATCAAAGTGACATATACATATATATATATATATATATATATATATATATATATATATATATATATATATATATATATATATATATATTAATTACACGGTGGGTAATAACATCAAGTGCTAGTATGTTTCTGTAGGGTACTAATATATGTTATTTTGAGGTAAATAAGGTACAAAGTTGTACCTTTCAGCTTTTGCCACAATGACCGCTTTGTACTTTTTTTTCCTAAGAGTATAATATTTCACTATTTACGGACATTTTGGTCAAATAAATGAAGCCTTGGTGAACATCAGAACTAATTCCAAAACTTAAAAAAATGTGTACACCCCAAACCTTTGAATGGTAAACTGTATCTGCTGAGGTTAAATGAACATTGGGTACATTATTTGTTCTATTATTTGTTATTATTGTGATCACAATGATCTTTTATTACCACTGTGCTCTTGAGGTTGTTTCAGGGGAACTGTAGGTCCTGTGAATGCAAAGCATTTGCCAAAATAATTCCCATGAAAATCTCCAAGTTAAAGTCGACTAGTTTCATGGAATCGGACAAAACCTTATAATTGTATTGTCTTACAAGCAGGTAATTTCAGGTTTTTGGTCAGGTGTGACATGGTGTTCATTTTCAGTTTTCCTAATTCTTTAGTTCTGGTTTCGTTTGTGTCATCCTCATTGTAAATGACCATGACTGTGTAGAATCAACACAAATCCCTAATGACACTTTAATAAAAGAAGCCTGAAGGAAAGACAAACTCTGAGGACTCTTTCTATAATGGAATCCAGGTTTTGACGAAATTCATGCCTGATACAGTTAAGTGTGTCCAACAGATATACCTGCTTTTAAACGCATCTGGAATATCAGTTACACCTGACTTTTTCAGAAAGCTCAGTGTTTTGGGATCAGCGTAAAGCAAAATGTAGTTACAGCATTTTACAAGACACTAGGATTCATGTTCTCGACTTTGCAAAATAATTGCGTATATTTGTATTGAGTGGACGTGTGAAATGCAGTTACAATTCTAGGGCATGTTAAACAAATATGATCATTTGGTTTAGTTCTTTATTTTACATAAAATGTAACATATGACAGTGAAACCCAAACCCTAACTCTTGTTAGGCCTATTTTGTACACTCTTTTGTTCACTCCAAAAAAAAAAAAAAAGAAGCCTGCTAAACAATGTCACTCTTTAGCTCACAGTTCACATTCAGTCTGTCGGTTTATATGGTTACTTGTTTTGTTTATTTCTACAGAACATTAACAATATTTGACCTCATACAGTTTAAGCAGCGATGAAGATTAACTGCCTTAGTGCTATGTTAGCAAGAATGCTAATCTCTGACAACATGAGCCAGCTTTGTGCAATACAGCAAGCAGCTTACAGCTGAGAGATAGATAGATAGATAGATAGATAGATAGATAGATAGATAGATAGATAGATAGATAGATAGATAGAAGAGGTATGCACATAACAGTAACAGGCTAACATCAAATGATACCAGGTTGCAGACAAGTTTACTGAAATTTGCTCTAAAGAGAGAAGATACTGACCTGACTGACTATAAGTGCAAATGTAACTATGAAATATTGCTTATTTTGCAAAACATAATATTTTGACCAGAAACAACAATAACGGCTAAGTTTGATGCATTCGGTTTGCAGTTACAGTATATATTAAGTATACAGAGGTTATAGCTATTTCAGAAGCTGTTTACAGAGCCTTATGAATGGAGAGATGAGATTAAAAAAAAAAAGAAAAACTTCATGACAGTTGTTCAAACTGTAATTTTTCCTTCTGCGAAAGAGAAAATGGTGCCATCTATCAATATCCTGTGTTATTGGCCATATAGTGCAAATATGGAGGAGTGGATTTATAAATCTGAGGATGCCTTTTGGTTTCTTTAGGTCTTTACAAGCATTATCTCGAAGAAGTAAACAAAAACGCTTGTTCAGACAAGTCAATTAAACCACAGGTTAAGGTAGTGACATCACCATATGACTGCATCTTCAAATCAACCTGTGATGTCGGTGAAGTGCAAAGCGTTGTGGGTAGGCAAAAATGTTACCAGGTACCAGGTAAGCGAGGACACACTCGAGGAAAGCATGTCTACACGATGTCGATTTCCCTCTCAATACCCACATACTTCAATGCATCTGCTTGACTGTATCTAAGAAGCGGGAAAAATAAAACGACACAACAAAATGACAAGAAACTGCAGTGTATTTGTGATGCAACAGTATTGCTGAAGCAAACAAATCATACCTGTAGTCAAAAAAGAGCTCTTCTCCTCGCTGTATAGCTCGCTTGGCAAAGATTCCAATGCGATGATCTCCATTAACCATGACGACTGTAATAACAACCAACACCACACCAATGTGCTTAACAGCTTTAACACAAAGTGCTCCGATATTTACGTGATAAAATAAAGTACCTTTCGCGTAACAATTGGGGTTGACGGAGTGGTTGGCGAATCGTATTTTATTCCCTTTTCGAGTGGCATCCACTACAAAGTCTGGAATGATAAGAAAACACTATTTTAAAAACACCACATTTTCATCTAAAAGACAACTAGAATAGAACAGAATGAGTGAAGCTGATACCATTGTTCAAGTTGAACAGAAAACTGGACATGTACTTGTCATAGATTCTTCCTCTCCTGTCTGCTTCATCCTGGGAAATAAGCTACACACACACACACAAACACGATGCATTAATCAGAGCACTAATAATAATGTAACTTTCATAAAAATCACAAAAGCTAGTTCTCATCATCAGGCGCGTGTGTGATGTACACACACCTCTCCACAGTACTCAGAGATGAACTCGTTCTTCTGGACTGGCTCTTTGATGAATGTACCCCACCCCGCAACATCAGATGGGGCCAGGAGCAGGTGCTGGCAAACAGGTTAAACAACATTTACTAAAGCATCTTCTGTATCAGTTATTTCCCTTGACTGATAAAATGACAGATAGGTCATTTACAGTGTCACTGGAATGTACTTCATACCTTCTTGAGTCCTCTCTGAATGCTGCAGTTCTTACAGGAGACCTGTTTGCTGTCCCAGTGGTCTGCGGCCCCACAGGTCATGCAGAGGTCAGGGTCACACTCCCGCACAGCCAGGTAACACGGACACTGTTTGGTGTTACACTGAGTTTTACATCGACAGCCAGGAAACCGGTTCTGACCTAGAACAAATCCCCAGAGCAGGACTCGGTTAAAGTGTCTGAGGTGTCATTATACCTAAAATAAATGGACGTCCAAAATCGTGCTTTTTGATTGAAGTACACTAATTTGTTACAGTTAAGGTGCTTCATTTCTTCACTGCGCCACTAATGGTATGAGCTTGTTTTGTTGGTGCCCTCTAGTGGTGTATAGACGTAAAACCAAGAGAAATAATTGAGCATTGGACAGAAACGTAATTCTACAGATATTATATATCTACACAGTACAATGAGCTTTTAGAGTGTAAGCTTGGATAAAGTGAGAGAGAAAGGGAAAAAAACTTGTGCAAATACTGTATACTTCATATTTCATGAGTTTGCATGTGCGTGTGTGTGTTTATGTTCATTTGTGTTGAACTTACACTCCCGATCACACTGGCAGAATTTCTCACAAAAGTTTTGTGTCATCACACACGAGCAGGAGCTATCACATGGGTGCTCAGGGTGGTCACACGGCTGATAGTTGTACACTTGATTGGATGAGTTGTCTGTTAGACGAATAGAAAGGCAAATAAGAACAATTCGATCCAAAAATGTGTGTTTATTATGTATTATTTATATTTTTATAATTACTTTTCAGAAACTGCACTCACGAAAAGCAGTTTTGCTAACATTTTACTACAAGGTTTGATTAGCGTTATTAACAAACATATAGAGTCTAACTGTTAAAAATTGACGTTATTGTAAAGTGTTACTGCAATTTTAATATTTAATAATCATATTTAATGGAAATAAAAACATTTTTACACTGACTATAATTACAATGCCAACGATAGATATGCCTTTTGCATTTTAGCCAATATTCTGACTGCATATTATTTATTTTAAAATACTGAAAATACTTAACCTTAAAATATTATTGTCTTGTTATTTTCCCATGTTTGTTTACTGAGTCTTTGCTTCTGCACTTGAACGTTAATAAACAGTTTTTAAAAGCACTGGCACATGAACAAACTATCAAACTGACTATTATGGGTACTATTCGCCAGCCAGAATAATCTCCCTAGCTATAGACACCTCCATGGATTTCCTTCTGTTTGTCCATTCCCGAACTTGCCAAACCACTGAAACCTCATCTCGATCTGCTATTGAAGTTGAGAGTCTTACCTTTCTTAAGCTGTATCTTTGCCCATAATCTATCAAACAAACAGAAACAAGGTTGAGCTCTAATGTTAGTGTTTTGCTGCCTGTGTAAGAACAGCATGCATCTGACAGCCAGGTAAGAGTGTGTTAACATCTTGCCTGTGCTTTCGTTTTTTCTTCTGAGGTGAGATCCCACCATCCTCCAGCGGGACACGGTGAATCAGCACCTCTTTCACTGCAAACTCGTAAACCTGACAGAAAGTCACACAAAAATCACATGAAACGGAGCATTGCAACATGTTACACACACACACACACTGCATCACAAACCAGTGAACACTTAATGGGCGTTAGTCAGAACTTTGAAAGCCGTCTGAGACCTAACCGCTCATTATCATGTTGATCTTTGCCATATGAGCTCTCACACACACTAACACGCGCACACACACAACCAAAACAACACTCTTCTAGAAAAAGATTTGGACCATTTCCTAAATGAAAGAAAAACACATGATTTGAGGTAATCGCATTTCCAGTTAGCCAAACCACAGTCTTTCTGGGAAAAACACACAGGCACACACAGTCATACATTTAAACGCACACATTTTTGTCGTCTTTGCTTTTTAGCAAACACTGTAGAACTTGACGCGCGTTTAATACATTTTAATTCACTTAATTCGCAATCTGCATTAATGAACTCCTTTACCAATGAGTTACCAGACAAAACATTGCCAAACTAGCAAAAGACACATATAAAACTCCCTGTTTATTATGATTTGGGCGTACCTCTCTACATGTCTTGGTACCAATGAGTCGAGCAATAGAGCAGAAGTTGTTGTAATATGTGCCGTGCAGGACTCTGAACAGAGACTCCTCTCCTCCGCTCCACTGAGGTGGCGAATCAGACTCCTCTGTTCCTTCCTCTCCTGGTCTCAGTTTGGCGGGACTGGGACACCGAGAGTTGCCCTCTGACACATAAATGTATAATGTCAGGTTTTCATCAAAACACTCTTTGCTAAAGTAACTCAGAACTGAATGGCAGCAGCTGATATTTGATATTAACTTTTTAAATTAAAATTTTATGCAATTTTTGGGGCCAAAGTTTGGGGTCAGTAAGATATTTAAGAAATGACTGTTAAATTGATCCAAAGTGACAGTAAATGTTACTGTTGTGAAAGATTACTACTACTTTTACTTTTTATTCATCTGAAAATCCTAGAATAAAATGTAAATAAAATGTAATTTTTGTGCAATGTTAATGCTAATAGGAAAATAAATGATTTCTGTAGCAATGGCTGCTGAAAATACATATTTCCCATTACATGAATAAAATAAAAACTAAAATTAGTCATTTTTAAATGCTAAATGTGAATTTAGGCATCACAAAATTATAACGTACAGTATGCAAATAGATATTAATCTTGGGATTTGCTAAAGATTATAATGTTATTGAATTATTTGTGTTTTTAAAAACTTTACCTTAGCATAAGATGATGACAAAGGTAATCTAAATGTAATTATGAGAATAATAATTTAACTAAAAAGGCCGTAATACTGTGTAAGTGGATTATCAGATGGTGTATCTCTAATGATACTACTGATACATTGTTCATGAGCTTTATTCTATTTGCTTACAAACATGTTTTAGTTGTTGCTTGAATGTGATGACTTTAGGCCAAAATCTCTATTATACTCTCTCTAGAATCCCTCCTTTAAATAAAAGCCTGTACAACTGTTTTCCTGTTTTATCACCCGACAAGCGAAAATAATAATTATTACTTTAGTAAACACCACTACTAATGTTCCTACTTCCACCGATCTCTCTGTTGCAATTTCGACAAACAACTCATCATGGGACAAGAGTTATTTTTGGCAAGGGAAGGTTTAGCTGTGTGTTTCATCTGTGTTATTTTGGTCTGGATAAACTATTAACTCTTTATCCACTGTACCTGAGGAGCTGGTGGTCTCATGGTCGCTGTCTCCTTCTTTTCCCTCCTCGCCAGAGCCTGAGGGGGTGGGGCCACAGGAACTTGAGGGGCGTGGCTGTCGCCGTCGGCGACGGGGCCTTTGAGACCTCTGCATGTTTTGATCAGCGAACTCTTTTGCCCCTTTCTGTGACCAAAGATGAATATACAATTAAAATATAAAATTAATATAAAATAATCCAAGTTCATTAAATTGTAAAATTCGCATCTAAGTAGAAAAACGTATGAAACTGTTTTGCATTCAGAAAGCTGTACCTGCAGCAGAAAGCAGTCCAGTCCACAGGGCTCTGTCTCCATTCGGATTTCTTTATTCTTCCTCTTATACACATTAGGAGATGCATGGAATGCTGAACACAAAGAAGTGCTTATTTACATCCATTTTGGATGATTTAATCACAAGTGGTCACTGTTAACTCTAACATAATTACAATTACACTACATTTAGTACAATACTCAGCTAACCACTTGTGAGCGGATCGTATCAGACAAACACAGAAAGTAGACTAGAGAAGGACATTATAATTTCTTACGGTGCAAGAAGCAGTCGTATTTAAAGCAGCGACGACAGAAAAGTGTGTGAAAAGAGTGCAGACTTTGCTCTCTCTGAACAGATTTGGCAAAGGGGCCGTCCATGTTGGGCGTGCAGAGAGGAGGCAGCTTCACAGGGCTGGATGGCTCCAGGAGATCCTTATACCTGCAAGAGAGAGAAAAATACACTAAACTGAAACAGCTCGACAAAGCTGCATTTATTTGGCCAAAATATTATCGTGTATATTATGTATTCAAATATTATAATATATACTGTTAAATATTATGCACATTTGTAATAACAGTATAATAATTTTCTCTTTTAGAATATTTTTAATTTACGTAACTTATTCCTGTGATGCAAGGCTAACTTTTTAGGATTCCAGTCCAGTGTTGCCAAGTCTGCTGTTTTCCCACAGAATTGGGCTACTGCTGCCATTGCTTGAAAAAGCTTGTATTTTCCCCCTCTAAAAGCAATGTTTTAATGGGCTAGTTTTGAGTGGCAAATAGAATGTTTTGTTCTTAAAACCTGGCAACCCCGCTCCAGTCTTTATTGTCACATGACGCACAATGAAATCATTCTAATATGATCTGCTCAAAAGCGGTCAGTTGTGCTCCTTTACATTTTTGCAGAAACCATGATGCATTTTTCTATCCAAAGAAAGTGTATACTGTCACTGTTCATCAATTTAATGTAAAAAGGAAAACCAAAAAAAATGTGATCCCAGACTTTAAAGAAAAGTGTACAATTGTGCTATTATTTACTCATCCTCATTAACTGCCCTAGTCAAAATGGGCTGTTGTGCTGAGTGTATTTATGTATTATTTCTGTGCGATCTTTAATCAAAAAAAAAAAATGAATGAAAGAAAGAAAGAAACAAAGTTACACAAGTTTTGAGTGAATACAATGATGACAGAATGTTCTGTTTTGCATGAACTATCCCTTTAAAGTAATGGATTTGTTTGACACACATAACAGGCCATTAAATACAACTCTCACCCGCAGATTTCCCCCAGCCAGCGGAAAGAAATAAAATGAGCACAGCTGGTGGAATGAACAATAATGACATGAAACGGTAAACAGTTGGATGATAAGGCAAACTGTGATGGGTTTTTGTTTCCACTGCTGCTGCGGGGGCTGCACAGACAGCTGACAGCAGAACTCGAGGAGCTTCCCATGAACCTTCATTTACCACAGCTTGAAGGTGGCGTGACATACACCTTCCTAATCATGTGAAGAACGCGCACGAATGTTAGGTTTGCCATCATGGATGCAGACTCTTGGTGAATAAAAGCTTTAGTTTGGGACAGCGTCCCGTAAATTAATTAACTGGACTAAACACTAAAACAAACGAACCTGTTTGTCCAAACAATGGAAGTCATAGGAGTATTTAGAATAAGGTTTGACAGCATACACAATTTGGCGGGCCGATTTGAACCTGGACTGCCTTGTGTCCTGATCTTATTCATTTCTAAAAATGAAGGTTAAAAAAATTAACAGGGTGGCCTACTTGTCCTTCAGCTCCTCCATGGTGCCTTTGTAAGGAAACATTGACGCAATAGCTGTGAAAATCTTGTCGTGAGGAATCTTCTTATTGGTGGAGAGCTCTCTTCCTAGTGAGGAAAAAGCGAGACTAAAATCAGCATTGTCCTGAATTTGACTTCTAAAGCAAAAGTAGAGTAGTGCATGGGCTTATGTGTGTGTGCATGTGTAAGGGTCAGGGTGTACCGTAACCGGACACTGTCCTAAAACAAACTGAATGAACAAACAGGTTTGTCCAGCCCTCACTGGGAATAAAGGCAACACTCAGAGCAAACAATTGCACACATAGAGACAGAGCCTGATCTGATGGGCAATGCATGTGAGCTCTGTTTGTTGTTAAACCACTGAAATTCAAATCATCAGGAAGCTGAAAGCTCTACGGTGCTGCACCATCAATTGTCTATTAAAAGCCAAAATCTATGGCAATTTGACCCAACATATCATCAAAATTACTGATTCATTTATAGGTCTTATGATTTTTTTAATATATATATATATATATATATATATATATATATATATATATATATATATATATATATATATATATAAAACAAAGGCATTGATACATTTTTGGTCAGTAAACCTGTGTTTTCTTTAAAATAATTAAAATTAAATGTAAATAATTTCATTCAAACTAATAAAAAATAGTTTTTAAAATGTATTAAACATTTTTGTATATTATTTTAACATTATTATACCTTTTACATTTACTATACATATTTTTATTTATCATTTATTTTTATTTTTTTATTTTTACATTAAATAATTATTATAATTATTCCATAATTTTCTTTAAAACCAACTCACCTTCAGCAGTGCTCCTCCTCTTCCTCTTGAACAAGCCCATTTTTGACTCTTCTATTCCTTCAGCTGTAGTTTTCTGCACCGTTTTCTCCTCCTCCTCCTTATTCTCTGTTCCCTCTGAGGGCTCTTCCTCCTCCTCTTCCTCTGGGTCTGAGTATTGGCTCAGTGCCTCCACCAGCTCTTTAAAGATCTCATCATTTATGAAGCCTCCTTCTGTTGGTACAAGATACTATCATACTTACTGCCTGCCTAAGATTCACAAACAAGTTATGAGTAATATATTGATTATCATGTACACTACTGCTCTATTTTTTGGTGCAAATACTGTGCATTAAAGTAACTTGACATTATCATTGAAGAGCAGCAATAGTAATTTTCATTTTGATTACATAATAATAGCAGTATATACTGTACATGTCAAAGTTAAGCTACTATGGGAGGAACTGGACCGTGATGTCCATAAGAAGTGTCCAAGTCAATGTTTGCAGAAACTGACAGATCGGATGTCCATATTATGCAGAGATGTAAAGGCTGCTAATACTGGATATTTTGATGAATCGAAAATATAAGCATTTTCTATGTATAAATTGTTTATGTAATAAAATATGTTTTCGTAGTTTATGTTGTACCCTTTTTAGTGCAAAATACAAAAAATTAAAAATATTATACAAACCCCACTTTTCTAAACTTTTGCGGGGCAATGTAACTTAAAATATGAAATAATGCATTTTAAAATATATTAAAAAACATTTATTTTAAGTAATAACATTTCACATTATTGATTTTTTTTTTGTAATTCTCCCTAAAAAATGACAAAAAAAATCCTTTAAAACATTCAAGGTTTTCT
Source organism: Puntigrus tetrazona (assembly GCF_018831695.1). Lineage (NCBI taxonomy): Eukaryota > Metazoa > Chordata > Actinopteri > Cypriniformes > Cyprinidae > Puntigrus > Puntigrus tetrazona. Next base: position 14,318,937 of record NC_056701.1, on the reverse strand, counting down.
AGAATAGATTCAGCTCAGGTCTAGCGATGCCTCTCATAATGTGTATAAATACATATTGTTATGCTCACCTCTGTCTCCATGCACCCCGTCATAATTGTCAATAAGCTCTTCCAGGAAAGCTTCATCCTGTTCCAACACCTCGTCTCCCATGTAGGGGATATTATGCAGAAATGTCTCATCTTCCACCTCAGTAACAAAGAGAGGGAGGAAAGGCGTTTTTGTGATTTTATTGACTTATATAAAGACATGTTCCATAGACATTCATGCATCAGTGAGGTTCTTCTAATGAGAGATAAATGCACGATATTGTGAATGTGTGTTGTGGGTGGCTGTTTTTGTGTATTCCTATATTTGTGCCTCTAAGTGAGTGTAGGCGTTTAAAGACGCACATCCTCCTCTACCTGAGAGAGGATTTCAAAAACACATGCTTCGAGCTGTCAGAACATGTGAATGCGCTGCTGCAGGGTGACCTACTTTCAAAATGACCAGTGTCATAAATGATGCTTTTCTTCTATTTTCATCTCTCTCTCTCTCTCTCTCTCTTTTTTTGTCTGCAGACACAGGCTTCAAATGGTGATCATGATTGAGTGCTTTTTATGTGTGTTAATGTGTGTGCGTTTATTGTCCACATCCAGTACCATGAAGTTCTGCTGCAAAGGGGACCAGGAGTACATGAATGGTATCCCAGCAACAGTTGTCAAGGGACGCATGGCAACTGCCTGGTTCGGAAAAGACGGAAAGCCAGACTCTACCATGCACAACTGTGATTGGACAAAAAAGGGAAGACAGGAAAACAGAAGACAAGTCAAAGTGTCACTCAAAACTATTAGAGGACCGTTAAATTGCTTTAGTCCTGCCTATGTTAATTAGTCAATATATTTTACACTGGCTATATTTTACTGACAGATTACTGAATTTAGATCTATTGCATTATTAAACGAAACGTTGACCCAAAATAAAATACTGTCATTACTTAAATTGTTTTAAACCTGTACGTTCTTTCTTCTGAGAAAAAAAGACATTTTTACAATAATTTTTTCACAAATAAATATTAACTGAGGCTTTCAAATTTCAAAAAAGACGTAAACGTATCATGAACATTGTATGGACTGTGTTCCAAGTCTGAATTTCTTAAAGCCATACGATAGCTGTAAATCGTTTGAGTCAAGCTGAAACTGAGAAGCAGATGAGGTGGATTTGTGGCCAGATCATTCAGAGAATGATCGTTCTATGAACTGGATCAAATGACTAATTAAAAAGATTTACGAATTAGTCACCAAAACTTCCCTCGGAATGCAAACTACTTTATTTATATGATCGTGTCTGTCAGTCGCTCAAAGCTTGTATGGCTTCATAAGGAACGTAGTGCACTCTCTGTACAGACCATATATGTTTTTAATGCTTTTGTGTCCTTTTTGAATCTTAAAAGCTTCATTCATGCTTAATGCACCGTAATAAAACTAACAATATTCAGTATGCCTCCTTTCGTTTCATAGGAAAATAAAGTCGATAACACTAGTGACCAATTCTGACGATTAACTAGTTTCCTATTAGCATGCCTATTATTGAATCATTGTTCAGCACATCTTCTGCATGACCATAATGATGCAGATCTTTAAAATAGCGTGATCAAAAAGTCATACTGGAACAACATGAGGGTATAAAATAAAATAATTGAATTCCAAAAATATCAAGAATAGAAATATCATAAGATCAAGATAAATAAAATATTTGCTTTGGTGTTATCTAAAGAAGTATGGTATTGTTTTCCAGTGCTATTGCAAGCAAGATCCAGCTGTTCTGGTATGTTGAGCAGTCTCTCTATATTCCACAGAGAGCTAAGCTCTGCTGTGCCCGCTGGCTGCTTTTATTGTGGATATCACAGGAGTTTCAGATATTGAGCTCTGGCTTGGCAAACATACAAATACATTTTTGGCAACAGAGCAATTGTACGAAAAGAGAAACAAAATGCTGCAGCATTTTACCGGCCTGCTGGTAATATCTGACCTGACTAATTAATCAGAGGTTAACTGTGCCACAGCCAGTCCATTAATAACATCATTAGATTGATCTAAACGCTTGTCAGGAAGGATATGATAAAGTAGGTTCTGCAGGAAATAGAAGGCAAACTGTGGCACCTGATCTTGAGCCATTACTGGCATTATGTTAGAATAAATTATGTTTGGAAACGGCAGGGCAAAGCGGACTATGTTTTGATTCAGCTCATAAATCAGCTAGGGGGGACAGTCTTGTGCTGAATTAGCAGGAGCAATTCATAGTAAAGTGATCTAGTGTCACGGAGCAGATGCAAGACGCCCTATTCTGGTGCGTGGTGGTCAAGGACTCCAGATGTGTCATTCTTGCCTTTTTGCCGGGCAGAGAGCCACTGGTTGTGGAAAGGGGAATGGACTGGATTCTGAGCTTGGACCATTCCTCATTCAGCAGATCGGTTCTTGCTTCAATCTTGCGGCGATTAGACTGGAAAAGAGCCTGTGAAAAACACACCGCAGAGACTGAATTATATGAAGTGAAAGTTACATTTGTATAGTTATAATGACAAATCTAGGAAATAAAAATTGACAGAATAATGAAAGGTTCTAAAAGAAATTGTTCAGAAGATAGTGAAGATAGCCTATGGAACACACTTTCTGCCTCGTTCTTTTAAAAAAAGCTACATCAGATCTCAAAAGCAAGCATTTGACTGGTAGTGTGGAGTAAAAATAATGATCTCTTTTGTTGGACGACAAGTTTAAAAATGTAGACAAGGGAAGTGTAGCTCAATTAAAGCATGTTTAGCTTAGCTAGTTAAAGGAAGGCTATGTGCTGCCGTCAGAGCAAGTGTGCTACTTGGATTCTCTGATGTCCCAAGTAGATTTTTTAAGTCGGGATGTGAAAACAACATGCACACTCGCGATACTACAAAGATTTGTTGGGTTTGTTGTCCAGGCAAGGCACTGAAATGAAGCACAGAAATCCACCTTTTGATTCGGCTACAGTACATCTTTATCATTCCTTAATTAATAGAAAGATTGGTAATACTTTAGAATAGGCACCACTTCTTAACTATTACCCACGACTTTTACCTCAATAAATTCTTAATTTGCTGCTTATTAATAGACAGTAAGGTAGTTGTTAAGTTTAGGTACTGGGTATTAGGGATGTAGAATAAGTGCTTGATTAGCACTAATAAATGGTGATGATTTCTAGTAATATGAATGCTAATAAGCAACTAATAGGTGTAACCATAAAAATAAAGTGTTACCAAAAGTTCAAAGAACAGCATTTATTTAAAACCGAAAATTGAAATCTTTTGTAACATTAATAATGTATTTACTTCCACCTTTGATCAATGCATCCTTGATGAAAAAAAGAGAATTGCTATAAAAACCCTTAATGACTCCTAACTAGTAGAATGAATGACATATAAAGAAAAGAAAAGTACCTTGACCTCCTCAGCTTTGCGGAAGCGTTTCAGCTGTCTTAACCTCATGTACTCAGACTTGACTCTCTTCTTCCATTCCAGCAGACTGCGGGGGGGCTTTGCAGTGCAGGACCGTGGACCTGACACCTCCTCCATCATCAGCCTCACCTGGCTACAAGAGCACACGACCGATGCTTCAATAAACGGGATGACTTTCAGACAACACTGGAACAAACAATATATGTTTAAGGGTTTTATCAAATTAATATTTCAGACTGTTCATAAAAATTTTAAAACGTTTTATGTATGTTTGTGTGCGTGTGTGAGATATATAATATATATTAAACATAATAATTATCATATATAATTACACAGTGTTGGGAAGTAACTAGTTACATGTAATTGAATTAAATTAATTAATTACATAATAAATTTAACAGTAATCTGTTACATTTACTGAGAAAAATGATTATATCATGGTTCCTTCTGAAAATGTTAATGATTGCAAAGGGGGTTATATTTGAATATTTTTACACACACATATGTAATGCTCTCTGACCCTTCATAGACAGCAAGTATATTACCATGATCAATGCACTGAAACATAGCAAGGACACTGGTAGAATGATCAATGTGACGTGATATCAGGGATTTATGAAGTTACAAGAGTACTTTTTTGTGCACAAAGAGAACAATAATAACATATTTATTATCTTCTTTGCGCACAAAAATAATTCTTATCAGAAAGCTCTCAGATTCCATAAAGATATCTTAATTTGTGTGAAGTTTTGGGTGACCCATTGCTTTTAAATGTGTATTTGACATCAGAATTAACTCAGAATAAAAAGAGGCACTAAATGTCTGATTTTGTGGTGGCTGTGCTTTCAAATGAAATGATTAATCTTAATTCGAGTGATTTTGAAAGTCTGACAGTAATCAGCGATGAATACAACTGTAAGGTTACCCATGCATGCTTTAAATTTTTGAAAAAGATTTGTGAACATCTGTTAGAAATTTTGAAAAGTAATTCAATGTAATCACAGTTGCTTTAATAAAGTAATTAAAACAGTTACACTATTTATTGAATTGTAAATAGGGTAACTTACAATCTGTAATCTATTACATCTTCAAAGTAACCTTCTCAACACTGTAAATATACTATGGTGAATAAAATCATCTGTACTGATAATTATTCTCATGAATCCATAGTTTCATCTTCTCGGTAAACATTCTCTGGTATGTAATAAACAGTACCTTCCATAAGGGTTCCCGTCAGATGTGACTCACTCTCTTTCACACACACACACACACACACACAGACACACACACACACACACACACACACACACACACACACACACACACACACACACACACACACACACACACACACACACACACACACACACACACACACACACACACAAGAGAGACCTATAAATTGCATGACTCAAACTTTATCATCAGTAGTGACTCCATATAGGACTCACTCACTGCCCCCTGCAGTTCACGAAACACAACTAACATTCCGCATCACACACCATTTAAAGGTCTCCAATTCAGAATACAACTTCAGGTTACCCCCCAAAAAAGTCATTTAACGGACAATGACACGAAGAAACGCGTTGATTGGCCAGGAACAAAACAGGCTATGGAAATCGCATCCAAGTGACACTGTGCGGGGAAAAACACGCGCTGGCTCCTCTCAGTGGAAGTGGGCGTGTCTCTCACAAGCCCATATCACCACGGTGCGGATAAGTGCGTAGTACACTTTTCACCATTTCTTAACCCTCCAATACTGCTTTCTCGAACTTTCGAGGAACCGAAACGAAATATAAAATGTTGTTTTAGAACGAATAACGCGAGGCTGCGCGGGCCAAGACCGAAAGCGTTAACGAAGGACGCTAAGCTCCGACAACGCCACACGTTAAAAAAAAATACGCGCAATAGACACTACGGAGCAAGCGATACACGCCGAGGCGATTTATTAAACATGTCTCGCGCACATGCTCTAGCTTCCTCGCGCGCGCTGGGGGATCGATACGGAGAATCGCCGTCGCAGTTTGAAATACCTTAAGAGTCCCTGCTCCTTCCTTTAAACCCTCTCGCGAATCGGCTTCGGCTTCAAGTACGCAGAAAAAGAAGTCCGCGTGCCCAAAAACGTCCTGTAGCGAAAAACGGTGTCCTGGCTAGCGAGCCGCTGCAGATGTCGTTGCCAGAGCGCTTGTGTTGAGGGATGCGAGGATTCCTCGGTCGTCCGTAAGCATGTCGAGATTGTAGTTGTACAGTTAAGAGCTGCGCACTTGGTTGGCACGGTCAAAGCACAGGGTGACGTCTTTATTATGAACATACTCCAGCTCTCTTTGGCTGGACCACAGGCTACGAGTGCGCCGAGGAGGAAAATAATAACGCAACTCATTTTCTGAATAATTAATAGCCTGCACGCAAACATGTGCACGAGCTCTGACGTTTAGTACGAGTCATTTAAAACGTGATTAATCGATTTAAAACGATTATCCGTCTATTATTATTATTATATTTATATATATGTATATATATATATTTTTTACATTATTGTTATTATTGTTGTTGTTATTGAAAATTCCGTAGTATTGTGCCTTATGTTAATTATAAATAAATATACACATGCAAAACAAATTAATACACAGTTGAAATATATAACAAATAACGTGCTGGTGACATATAAAACAAGTGACACATAAACCTCTGAAGTAGTTACTTTATAGCAAGATAACTAATCATATACGTAATATGTACACGTGGCTGTTAATGTATGCAGAGACAGAAGGTTCCGCGCAAAGGGGCTTGGCTTGAGGATCCAATGCTTGTTGTTTTTGGACGGCTCCCTTGAGATCCGCAGCGCTTAGCATGTGCTGTTTTCCTCCAGAGAGCGAGCGAGGGCAGCGTGACAGAAGGCACTGCCCTTCTCAGTAAGTCACACGTGACCGACGAGAACGCGCTCGAGAGAGAGAGAGAGATCGCCAAGCCGTTTAAGAGCATGAATAGCAGTAAATGCTTTTTACGTTCACCGCTTTCTGGCACTGATAATATCAGTTATTGGCTATTACTAATCTGTGAGCGCCAATGGCTGCTGCTGCGACTGTTATTTTTTTTAAATAATAGCGTATGCATGGTATAGATAATACAATAATAATAAGTTTTACATATTGTGTTACGTAATTTAATAATGCATCTCCTAAAGCTTGATTTCGACAGATGTTTTGATATTTATGAATCCACTAGGGGGCGACATGTAGCCATTTGTAACGCAGTCTTAAAGAGACAGATCACCCAAAGTCTTACTCGAGTTGCTCTGAACTTGTTTGGCTTTCTCACTTTAGTTAAACACAGAATGAGATATTAGGCAGAAGGACGATGTCAGACCCTGTTCAGTTTCAGATTGTCTGAAAAAGTGTGCAGTGAAAGTAAATGGAGATTTTTTTTTTTTTGCTGTTTTACAAGCTAGGATTTTCATTTTATTTTTGACGTTACTATAAAGAGGTATTCCGTGGAATTGTGTTAATAGCGTTAAGCTCCAAGTGAAAGAATAAAGGTTTTTGTTGTGTAAGAACTGAAAGTCACTGCAGATGTAGACCAGTTCACCAAAAATGAAAACTGACTCATCGTTTACTTTCACGTCAGCCCAAACCTATATGACTTTATTTTATGCAGTGGAACGTAAAATAAGCTATTTGAGAAATGCGTTTTTGTCCATTCAGTGAAAGTCAGTTGAAACCACAAAAGTGATCCACAAAAGAAAGTAACGCAGGTTTGGAGCAACACGAGGGTGAGTAAATCACGTCACAATCCCTTTAACTAACAAGGAAAAACTATTCTGTCAGATACTGAAGTTTTGTTTACTGTTTCTGAATGTAATCAGATTTTCTGTCTCATTCTGACACCGTGTGTGTTGTTTTGAGCTTATGCAGGCTTGGTTAAAGATTGGACATGTGCAGGTGTTTTAGCTTCTTCTGTTTGTAGAACTGAGGTGGTGTTGCTCTACTCTTCAGTATGTATCAGATGGAGTAGTAACGCAATTTTTCCTCCCAGCCTTATCCCAGTAATGGGCCCATCCTAACAGGGTTTTCTTAGGCCAGTCCGGTGTTTATCTTGGACTTCACAACAGAAGCAAACACAGGCAGAAAGATAGACATAAGAGGGAGGTCTTATCTGTGGAAAGTTTTTAATTATGTGCAGTGTAAACCCTGGATGTTGGTTTTGGCATGTCAAATGAAGATTAGTATCGGCCGGTGTGTGGGGTACTGAGGGATGGGCTCTTTGCTCTGAGGCCCGGAGTTCAGAGGATGAAATGAAATATAGTAGAGACTGTGACATTTGACATGCTGTTGAACAACTCCAGATACAGAGACTTTAAAGAGACAGCTCTAGAAACAGAGGCTCCTCTTCAGGAAGTACGTTTGGCTAAAAACATGTGCTAAATGTAAAGGGTGTAAATGCAAATGTGTATACAAGCTTTCTGTTTGAGATCGATAATTAACTAAACGAAAATCGTTAACGAATATCATATATTACATCGTTTTTGTACATACTTTATTATATTATGGCATCAGTGAAAGTTATTTTTTTGTTTTTTAAATAAATAATTAAAGAACGTGTGTACAACTATAAAGAGCCATTTGTATGGTGGAAGGTTTCTGAAGATTCTAGTAAAGAAGTTCTCACTTAAAGCTTTTATCAGAAGAAAATAACAATAAACAGAGAGACAAATTTTTTCACAAGTTTTTACAGAGGGAGACTCATTTGCTCAGAAGGTAGGTAGACATTTTGCATGTGTGTTCCCATGAAAAAAAAGGTTTTGGACTAAACTGTATTTCAGTGAATCCTAACATCAGCGTGACAGTTTCATCCCTGTGTGATCTTAATTATAAACACCTTTTCATATGTTTAGAAATTGTAATATACTGTTAAAAAAGCATTTTTGTCCTCACTATGCCATATGAACTCCAATTCTCTGAAATCGAAGTGTCCCAAACTGCTAAATAAACCCCGCATTTTCTGTCCCTCTAACTTAATCTGCTTCATAAACAGAGCAAACCAATTAAGGGTGGAAAACAAGCCTCTCCTTACTAATGTGAATCAAATGTGGAAGTAATTTGGGTCCTCAGAACTTCACCAGGCACCAGACCAAGTCCAGCTGAGTGAGAGAGGGGGAATCGCCAGATGACGTTGACTTACACATCTGTGGCTGTGAGAGAGTGTGTGGACAGAAACTCTAAGGGAATGATACTTTCTCCTCTTGCATCACTCCTGAGCTGAACTGAGCGCACGCCAGTGGTGGTCATAGTGTACATGCGTCAATGGCAGTGGTGTAGCTCTGTGTACGTCAATGGCGAGGGTAGACGCTCCTCTGGGCCAATGCTCAGGGGGTGGATTTGTCATCAGGCTTTATCTCTCCCCTCCTTCTCCGCAGCACAGTTCGCTCTCCAAAGCACCTGGGGTAAGACCCCCTGCACGGCTTGACGAGAATCCCTGCCAGAAACATTAAAAGAAACAGTCTGTTTGGAATGAGGCTGCTTACTCAACTCTATAATAATAAACACTGTGAGACCTACCACAGAAGCCAGTTCTGATCTATTATTTTAAAGAAGTGCCTTAGTTACAATGTAATTATTCTGTATTATACATGTATTTGGTTGCCCATGCAGGTTTGGGACTTTGAATGCACTTTATATTAGGATTGTACACAGTTGATAATAAATATGAAGTGAAAAGTGAAATATGTGTAAACATCCGTGGAAAGCATCCTGAATAGCAGAATTCTCCATTTCCGCATTGTTTTCACAGTAAATACCAGTACATCGCATTGTGTAGCCTATATATACTCTACATGATAAACAAATGAGTCAAACTATAAGCAAACTCTGGTTCATTTAAAAACAAAAAGCCAGAAATGTTTGGCTGACATAAAAAAAAAGAGTTATTATTAACAATTTGAAATTATTAAAACACAAAAGCAATAAAAAGCAAATATGACCGATTTGATACAACAAATAGTGATGGCAAACATGACAGAGACAGACAAATGGATTAAATAGAACGAGAGAGAGAGATAGCAAGAGAAAAAGTGACAGTGAAGATAATGTTGTTGAAATTCAGAGAGACAGATGATGGCAACATTGGGATATAATAGACTGCCCGCCCCTTCTGCAATGTCTCTCCATTTGTGAATCCACCACCCCTTTAAGGAAATGAGCACATCCTGTTGTTTTAATAGAGTCTTCCTGTTGAAGAGTTCATACATGTGATATTTGGAAGCTGAGGTGGACAGGCAGATAGAACTACCACTGCATTAAAACATAATGGCGCACATATCTACTTCGAAACCAGCAGGGACTCTTCTGTTTTGGGGTGAGTATCTGAACCTTCAGAATAAAAGCTTGGTTTAGTGTGCTTGAAACTTAAAATCAGAGGCGATCTCCAGCAGAAAATTCTTGTTATTTTACCAATATTGAACAAAAACTTACTGTGTTAACTATTTTCAATATTGTACAAATGTTATATGCGAATTTTATGGATATAAAATGTGTCTAACTGATAATTGAGAATATTCTGGTTTGATTGTAATATATTGTAACATAATGGAATGTCAAGTAAATTGCACTGCTGACTTCTTTCAGATTATTCCTTAATTTAGTATATGGTAGATATAGATAAATTAGACAGCTTTTGAGGAAATAACTGTCATGAACTGGTCAGGACAAAGGGAGGATGTTCCATGCCTCTCTCTTCATCTACTCCCTTCCTGCATCTTTTTCCATGCCTGTCAATATTCCCCAGACTGCTGGAATATGCTGTCTTACAAAGACAAATAAGTGTGTTTCTGTATACAAGTGTAATTCAAATAAGTTTTTTTTTTGGTTGGTTTTTTTTTAGTCTCCCTGTGTCTAATGGTCTCAACTACGCTGACCCTGGTACCAAACGAACAGAAAGAAACCGTGGTGAGTTGTGTTAAAGGGTTGGTTCTCCCAGAAATTAAAATTCTGTCATCGGTTACTCACCCTCATGCCATTGCAAACCTTTAAGACCTTTGTTTATCTTCAGAACACAAATTAAGACACTTTTGATCAAATCCGAGAGCCCTCTGACCCTGCATATGGCACGTTTAAGGACCAGAAAGGTAGTAAGCACATTGTAAAATAGTCCTATTTTCAGTGCGCAAAGAAAACAAAAATGGCAACTTTATTTAGTGATTCCACTACTCAATCTCATAATTGTGCGTATAAATAGTATGTTAAATAAAAACAAACACTTGTGTTAAAGATACGGAAAAACTTGTGTTTATGCTATGCAATGGACAGGTTTATGGTTGTGAGGCAGATCATGTGCACATGAAAATTGCATATTATATGCACACCAAACAAGTGATATATGTGTGTATACATATATATATTTGCGTATCAATACCATGAGTTTTTGTTTTTATTTTGCATATTACACATTTTTATGAGACCAAGCTGGGTTGTAAGTCAGCAGCACCACACACATGAGTAGTCTTCTGATTGTGGTAGTTCCCTTGCTGTCTACGGAGGGACAGAAAGCTGCAGGATTTCATCCAAAATATCTTAAATTGCGTTCTAAAGATGAACAAAGGTCTTGCGGCTTGAGTAATTAATGACAGAATTCAAATTTTTGGGTGAATTATTGCTTTAAAATGAAATTTGCTCTAAAAAGTTATTTTTGTAAAATTATTCTCTGTATTTCATTATCATTTATTTTTTTCTCCGTGCTCTAGAGACGAACTACATTAACCGTGCCGACAGAAGTACAAACCACTGCATACACCAGAGCAGGTGAGCGATACAGCTGTGTAAATATAACAGACATGTCCGCTAATTTCTTTGTTTTTCTGAGTTGCATGTCCAAATAAACCCTACTGTGAGGTGGTTTTCAGTGTATGGATTCAATTGAGTGCGTACTGAGCAACAATGAATAGAAGACAGTCAGTGCTTTGAAAGGTTACTGCTACAAAGTTGATAAAAACTTGTGAAAAGAATATTGTGGTGCAATTCTACATTGTGGTGAGAGATTTTGTTGACACTTTCAATCCCCTTTTTCTATGCATACGAGAGTCTCTGGAACAAAGAATAAACTAACTCTTTCAGTTTGAGATTTTAATAAACACATGGGCACTAGGGAGATTTACGCTGGCCTGTTGTTAGGAAGCAAAAACAGAAACAAAGTCTGCATTGTTCAGATATATATTGAAACTTGAATAACTCATATAGCATGCTGTCAAATAAAGCCATTTTTTCTCCACACAAGACTTTTTTATTATAAAACTTTAATCTTATATATGAAGATAATGTAACTTTAAACATGTATATATATATATATATATATATATATATATATATATATATATATATATATATATGTGTGTGTGTGTGTGTGTGTGTGTGTGTGTGTGTGTGTGTGTGTGTGTGTGTGTGTGTGTGTGTGTGTGTGTGTGTGTGTGTGTGTGGAATGCGTTTGGTGAATCAGCATACACTGCATCACTGATAGTTCCTATGGAACCGTTTTAGACCCTACTCTGAAGTAAGAGCTAATTTAGCTCCCCCAAACAGAGTTCCTAGAACTAAATACGTTCCTAGTTCCAAAACACACACACACCAAAAAGCGGGAACTTCCGCCAATAGTTCTAGGAACTATGGAAAGGTTCCTCCAGTGTGTTGTGTTGGAGCGAAAGCCCCTTAACCTGACTGAGGTCTATTAGGCTTACAGGATGTTTTGAGTTCTGAAACTCATCTGTCTTTTCATATTGCGATTAACGCAAAAATATTTCTATTTGAAAAAAGTAAAATCAAAACCTTTTTAAACACGAATACCAGACTAAATGCTTTTTTGCAGAACTAAACTATTGGTAGTGGTTGGTCCGTCTCACATGGTCAACATGGGATCCACAAGCCCGAAAGTGTTACATAAACTGTTCCAGCCCTCCCTCGGCCCTGGATTCGCTTCTTTCTCCTCCTTTGAAGTGAGTGGTGAGCTGAGAGTTTGTTTCAATCACAGCTGGGCTCAAACCAAAAGTGCAGCCCTTCAAGCACAGATGGCAAACTCTGATTATATCGTTTCCCGAACTCAATCTGTTTAATATGACCCAGTTATTCTTAAAAGTGTCCGTTCCATCAAGCCGCCCTGCTCTGCCCCTAAATGTTCACTTATGTTTCCTGTTTGGAAACAGATGCGAAAAACTCAAATAAATCAGAACCACTGAGCCGACAAGGAATCAACCTGAGAGAAATGGAGTGTTTTCTAAAGGGGAAGACCCGTTTGCAGATGTGCATCTGGACTGGGTGTGCTCAGCCCAGAAAAGATCCGCGCCTCAGGGAAACAGCAATCTTTAAACACAACAGTGCTTTACCATTTCAAGAGTCAGGACTAGAACCGAGAACTGGTTCTCACACAGAAACTGTTCCATTTATACAAAAGCACCAAAGTGAATTTTGTGACGCTTGGGTTGACTTGTCTGGAAAAAAAATATCTGACAATTCCACTACTACTCACCACATCACCACTACTAAGGGAATCTTCACGTGACAACAATGTACTAAAAACAGATATGTTTTTCCTTTGTTTTTTTGAAAAGTTTTGCGTACAGAACCATATCCATGAAAAATAACTAACAATGCTGTATTATGGTTTTCAAGCACTCGTGCACATAGACTGAATATGTAATATGCATGTACACGACATTACTGCTTACACAACCTGTAAAGAGGGCTTACGTGCACCCCTTGAGGGTCTGAAAATGCAAACATTTGAAAAAAAAAAAAAAAAAAAAAGTTTTCGAAAACTGCCGTTATACCGCTCAATACACGTTTTAAACAAGTGTTTGTTCAGTCACTAAACTGTACAGGGTTTTTTTTATTCAGTTGAAGCCTGACTGGAAAAGAGTGAGAGTGAGTGAGCGAGAGAGAGAGAAAGGCAGCCAGAGGTGGAGCGTTATTACGTGGGAAAATTAAAGCGTTCTCGATCAGCAGCTTTCTGAACATCTGGTAACCGTGATTGTATGTGGTGACGGCGCATCACGCTTCCACCCGTCGCGTTTCCTGTTATGCCTCGCGTTCTTCGGTGGAAAAGTTCAGACACTTTCAGCGGCGGGTTGAGAGCAGCTCGCCAGCGCTCGTTTGTTCTGATATGAGGGTATCGTTCGGCTTTTTAGGCGTCTTTCTGTCTGTTATCTGTGGTAAGTGTGCGTGTGTGTGTGTCGATAGAAAACTTCAGCTTTAATTTAAACTGAATCAGACAGTGTATGCAGTGCATGAGAAATGCTTTGAAGGATGCAGATGACAAATGTGGTTACAAACGCTTTAACAAGATAAATGCTATAAGTCGTAGTTTTTTGTCTGTTTTTTTTTTTTTTTACTGAAGCTAGTTATGTTTGGTATTGTTTTTAATGACCAGAGGCAGGGGGTTTCATTTCATTTCAACAGTTTGGACACATCACGTGCGCATTTTGCCTAATTATATTTACATATTGCGTACATGTATATGTTTGTGTTTGTATTTATTTACAGTACTTATATTTTTTTAGGTATCGGCTATGGAGATGGAGGAACATTTGGTACGTACATTTGCTATCGTAAGAAAGTTTACGTTAATGAACTAAGATCATTACTGTAGATATACAGCTTGTCTGTGACAGAAAACTGCATTATGCGGGACATGATGATTCATTATTTGTTTTTATTTTGTTTACATCTTAGGCTGTGGTAACAAGAGCATCTGTGACACATACTGTTCATTTTGTATGAACTATTCCTTGATAAGTCAAGAATGCTACGGACTGCTGGTGCAGTTGTGTCAGTATAATTTTGTTGCTGCTATGGACTCCATGAACAGTACTGACTGGTGTTCACTGGAAAAAGTAAAAAGGTACATGCTATGGATTCATTATCAAATGTCATATAATTCTTGATGCGTTTGATAGCAGTTGGTGACTCTCTTTCTCCGTCTGTCTCTCTGTCAGTGCATACAACAACTTCACTGTGTGTACTGAGACTGTTGCCGAATGTCTGCTGCTTCCCTGGCCGAATCAGTTGGTTGAACAGATGTTTGTGAACATCCACTCCACCTATTTTCACGATTGCCCCACAGAGGCACTGCGAGACCCCCCTCCCAGCATCATCCTTGCCCTTGTGATGACCCCCATATGCCTAATCCCCGTTATGGTGGTCCTAGTTGTTCTCAAGACTAAGAATGGAGACAGGAGGTCATAGGCGTCCAGGTGCAAGAAGATGTTACTTAGTCATTCTTCTCCTCTATTTTTTCTTCATCCAGTATCCCACCCAGGGATAATGTCCTGGCTCAACGCTCCACAGTCATTGCGCACCTGGGCGTCTCCAGGACTGACTAAACCAGGATGGAGGATGTGCATTTGTTCTGGGGGTGACCTCTGACTGGAAAATGTTACTGTAATTTAGTGGAACATTTGTTGTCTAGAAATGCAAATTTATCATGAACATACAGCTACTGCGCATGACAGATATTTCACAACCAGCATTATTATCTCCAAAGTGCACATATAGGCATCGTTGTCTTCTGGATTTAAATTCATAATCCAATGAAATGTGAAATGTAAAGAGATTCGTTTGAAGTATTCACACAAATTGTGTACATGACCAGATGCAGAACCACAAACTCATTTGAGTGTCCATTTTATGCACTGTAAGAAATCTTTAACCCGTGTTTTAATGTAGGTTTTGATGTTAGTTAGGTGACAAGAGCTGTTTAGCTGACTCTGGGAATAATGTCTTCGTGATTTCATTTCTATTTTGACACAAGTCATAACGTTTGACTTTTTAAATTTATTATGAAAGCTATTGGGGAATTAAGCATAAACAAATCAATCTGAATGCATGACAAAACAAAGCCGGATGAAAGCCACCAATTTCAATAGGCAGCTTATTAAATATCTGTTTATTTATCTAAGTTAATGACATGCGGGTGTCTCTGAAAAGTAAACGTTTAAGAGGAAAGGGGATGAGATTGCAATGTCCACTTACATTGTCCATTTTTAATTTTACTCTGCCCCTCACAAAGAACTGCAGCGTACTATGATTACAATATAATTACTGTATCAATGTAGTCACATGAACGAGACTGGCATTACTTTGTGTTTTATAATAACATCAGTAAGCGTTTATGAAGGATGAATCTTACACATGTCTGAATATAGTATCATCTATGCCTGCAGATCGTTTTCTCTTTTTTTATAGACCAACCATTTTAAGAGCCTGTGAACTATTTTATAATTTTATACTTCACCTCCTACTTTGATTGGACATGTGTTTTTAATATAATTAAACCACACCTTTTACCTAGAGTCTATCATTGTGATTTTAGCAAAAGTGTCTTTGTTGTGTGATTTTAGTTTTAAGAATATATCATATTTTGTCGTGCCTCTCAAAGGTGGCTCTATGATACTTGCTTGTCGGTGTCAGAGAGCTCAGATATTAAAGCTCAGAATTCCCCTCACACTTCAGACGGATTGGTGGATGTTGGCGTTTAAGAGCGGAAATACTGGAATAGTGAGTGAAAAAGCGAAGTGTCTAACATCTTCCAGTGAGCTTCTTTAAAGTCAGTTATAATTACAAGATATTATTTGTTTATAGCACAAAATTCTGGTGAAATCGCTGCCAGAAAGCTTAAACCATCCTAAACTGGTTTAATATGGTCTCCCAGGCAGCCTGGCCGGCAATACAAAACCTTAAAACTAGTTTAAGATGGGTTTTATACCACTCACTGCCTTCAGTCTTGATGTATCTCTCAGTAAATAGGTTAATATCAAATGCAAATATATAACTTTTTATTTAACTAAGGTAACTCTGCACATCGTTTCGTGAAAGTGAGACTCTGAGACGCCGTAAAAACGCCCAGTAAAGTGTGTTTGTGTGGACTCGGTCTGGCAGGGTGTGGTGGGAACGAGGGCAATCGCCCTCCTCCTTTGTCTCGTTCTTCGGCTCTCCTCCGGCTCAGGTCAGGCCTTCCTTAAGCCCGGCCCTCCTCCGGCAGCTCATCCAATCCGGCGCCTGTCTCACAGGTCCCGCGGGAGAGGACACACCTCACATCTGAACCATTCGGCCATTCACAGCTGGCCAGATGCTTCAGGCCTTCATTACTGCCAGATCTCACTGTCAGATCCCCGGCACTGATCCAAAACACAGATGCACATCTGTACCCTCCCCTGGCCAGCGATTTATGCAATTAAGAGCTTACAGTCGCATTGTACAACACCACTCGAGCTTCTGACAGACCCGTTTTATTCCATTAAAACCTATTACAAACGCAATTAACGTTACGCGTTCATTAGCCTTTATAAAAATTAAGTTAATTTTAATGACAATTTTTAGTAAAACGTGAATGTGCTGGTTTGAAGTTATGGATACTATTCTGTTTATGTTTCTGTTTCGAACTTTTTTAGTTTAATTCAGACCGGCAGAAAGGGTTTATGTGATATTGCTGCCACCCAGTGGTGAAGTTATTAAAAATCTGTGATATTGACATTTATTATTACTCTATTGCTCTCTCTCTCTCTCTCTCTCTCTCTCTCTGTCATTTTGTGCTCTTGGTGATTTTTTGGGCATGTTACAAAATAAAGGTTCCAAAAGGTGGTTCACATCGATGCCGTAGAAGAATCAGTTTTGGTTCCTTTCAGTGAATAGCCCCTACTGTTTTTTTTTAGTTTAAAGAATTTTTTGATAATCTAAAGAACCTCTTTGCTGCTCTTAGTTATAATGTTTTTCAGTGAAAGTACATGCTTTAACCAAACTCTGACCACTGGAGTTGCAGCTTGTGGGTTAAGGACAAAGCATGTTACATGTCTTGCAGCGTCACCAAACCTTCCAACAAAGTAACAGTGAAACAAAAAAACCTTCTTTGGTTGCACAGATTAACAGTTTGAAAATATTCATGACATACCCAAATCTGCACGTGCTCTTCCTTTAACTGAAAAATAAAATAAATAAATCAAAGTCAGTTTAGACAAAGACACAACTGAACTTCAACTGAAACAAAACTGATGATAATTCCAAATCAAAATGAATTCATTTGGTCTGCTCATGTTTCATTACGATGGTATTGGCTTACCAAAAAAAATGACATTTAATTATTGTGAAAGCTTGTAAAATCCTAAAACTATATGCTCTGATACGAAGTAAATGGATGCATGTTTTGAAAATGAGAGGATGGGGTTTGTAGAAGGCCTGATTTGTCATTCAAATCTGTAAAATGTCGCTATTGCTGTGTTCACCAATAGATGGCAGTAATACTTTTGAAATGCTGTTTTCATACAAGAAAACTTTGTTTATTAGTGTTTTGTTATGGCTGTCCGTTATATCTGCTTTTTTTTTTTCCTTTCCTTTCCTTTGCTTTCTTTTTAAATTATTAAAAATAGGCAGCCAATATATTTATTCATTTTATTTAGAAGAACATTTATACCGTAGTTTCCCTGAAGCATCTTTAACACTTCAGATGTCGGTCAGCAATGCACAATCAGCCTCGTGAGACTCTAAAATCTGAAGAAGGCTGTTATTAAATGAAGCACTGCGTGTGTCTGACTAAGGTGTCTGAGGGAGCTCAGAGGTCAGTGTTTCGCTGTAACAAACTAGACTGTTGTTGATACAAGCCATTACCCATAGAGAGGTCCAGAGTGTTTTCAGCTCTGCTGGTGTGAAATGTGGTCTGGCCTGAGGTGAGCCAGTGTATTTCATTTGGACAATGACCATGGCGTTGTGGTTTCAGACAAGCAGCAGTGGTCAAAGAGGGAGGGTGGGATGCCACATCGTGAAAACGTCTTTCACCAATGGCATGCTAGGAACTGTTTGTTGATCGACATAGTGTTACACAATATGTCTTCCCACTCTTGTGATGTGAGAGCATAAGAAAAAACAAACAGCAGAGGTCACAACCAGTTAAAGTCTGCACTTTGAGTGAACAGATTCAATTGAAAATGAAAGCTGCTCATGTACAAAGATCTGCCTAGAATTAACCGTATTAAACTTTGATTTTCAAATGAAATGCAAAATTTGTTATTTTGTTAGTAATTATGTTATTTTTCTGCTGCAGTTTTGCAAGTTGTTATAATAGTTGCTGCCATTTCTCTTGTAGTAAATCAAGATGCTTATGACGTTTATCACAGTTTCCCCTAAGATTGGTTGGGTTTTACCTGCAAAAACATGTAAATGCCTGCAGACAGTTTGCTGTTGTAATTATATATAATTATGCCACTGTAGCTAACGCAGATGCAGCTGTCCTATGAATCACAATTAATTTATAACACCAGCTCAAAAGCATATCTGGAAAAAAAAAAAAAAAAAAAGCAGTACACACTTCAAAAGTTAAATGTTTTTGAAGCCTCCACTGGTCACCCAGGCTGAATTTATTCGATCATACAGTAATATCGTAAAATGTAATTACAATTTAAAACAATTTTCTATTTTATGTTAAGATGTAATTTATTCCTGGGAGTTTATCACTCGTTAAGGCTTCAGTGTCACATTATCCTTCATAAATCATCCTAATATGAGGATTTGCTTCTCAAGAAGCATTGTCAAGATTGAAAATGTGGATGGAAAATAGACTGCTGACTTGGCAATGCTGCAGAAGATGATCTTTGACACCCACCACAAAGAGGTTAAGTCACAGAAGGTCATTACTGAAAGCAGTACTGATTGCTTAAATTGGGTAGAAAAGTGTTCAAGCAACAGGGATGACCGCAAGCTTGAGAATACAGTCAAGAAAAGCCAATTTAAACACTTGGTAGAGCTTCACAAGGAGTGGACTGAGGCTGGATTTAATGCATCAAGAGTCTCCACGCTCAGACCTTCAGGAAAAGTGCTACCAAGACACTTCTGAAACAGCACCAGAAGCATCTTAACTGGGCTAAGGAGAAAAATATCTGTAGTGTTACTCAGTGTTCCAGTAAAAGCTAATTTTGCATTTCATTTGGAAAATCAAGTTCTTGAATCCAGAGGAAGACTACACAGGCACAGAACCTAACCTGCTTGAAATTCTGTGTGAGACAAGACCACTTGATTAGACAGACAACATGCCTAACCTGAAACCCATGTGGAATCTATGGCATGTTTTCAAGAAAAAAACAAAGAAACTCAATCCTACACCACAGATAACATGAAGGCTCAGTGTCTCAGAAGAGCCACAGACTGATCACTTCAATGTCTGTCCTCACTGAAGCTGGAGTTTGTACCAAAGGTATGAAGTACAGAAATGAACATACTGACAAACTTGAACTTTTCAGCTTCGCAAATACTTAATCCATTTTACAATTACATTTAAGCTCAAAACCCACTAAATAAACTCAAAATAATATTTCATATAACCACTGGAACACAGACTCATAAAAGACAGCCAACACTAAAAACACAGGGTTTAAGTAGTGCAAACAATGAGGAATTAACTAGATAATTAACAGACACACACCTGGAACTCAATGAAACATTAATGACAAAAACAACAACAGGAACAGGAAAACCAAATATGGGCATAACGTGGGGAACAAAACACAGGGCAAGGGAACATAAGTCTGACAACGATGAAGTGTCAGCGATTTAACTAAAGAATAATTTTCAACCTTCAAGAGGCAGAAATCATCGTAAGAGACATCAAACAATGTAATATGCACCTGAACATGAATTGTGAGACCTTTTACATAATTTTTTTTTTTACATTACCTCTTCAAGATGGACGGATCAGTGGAAACCACAAATGAGTAATGGAATGATTTCTGGGATACTTACAGTAAGCTAGCACAACGGAAACAATAAGAGGCACACTGAACACATGATGATTTGTTCATGTAGTTGAGCAACATTGAAAGTCTTCATCTCACATGCACTTTGTCCCACATTATGTGGCTTGTATTACTATTGATCCTGTAATTTGATTGCTCAAGCAGCTTTATGGGGCACTAAAAATATGCACTTTTTAGAAAGCTATGGCATATACAAGAAGCTGCAAATGGTCCATTCAAGCCCTCTTGGGAAGTATGTATTTGCAAGTTTTGATATCATACTAATGATGTCAAGTGAGTTCTTCGGTCATCCATGAATTGCAGTGCAATTTTCATTGGTGGGTATAAAAATATTGAATAGCCGAATCCTTAGCAGTAGCCCAATATTGCTTAATCACGAATGTCTGCCCTCTATGGAGGCCCTTTTTTTTCCCAACATCAAAATGTTTCCTGTTCATGAGAATTTTTTTGGGTCCAAATTTGATGTAAGTATATTTACTTGTCGTCTGAGAAGCAGAAACTTTCACTATTATTTTGACTAGACTGTGTTTGCTGCAGCATGAGAAGCCAGAGGAAGTGTAGGTGATCGGAGTCTGGTTTACCACTGCATGGCTGCTGCTCTCAGCCCGTCTGGTGGAGGCCGCTTTTTCGCGGCCAGCCAGAAGCGGCCCAGCCAAATGCTGTAATTGAGAGTGTGGAGGTGGCAGGGATCCAACTAGAGGAAACAGTCTATCTCCACACTGCATCCCCGCAGTCTTGAGTCACCTCCCACAACATCTTATACAAACAGGCCGCCTATGTTTTCCTGAGCGGAGCTCGCTGTTGAGGCCTCTGAGGAAGCTGTCTGTATGTTTCTGACACTCAGATGGGCCTTCCCTTCCTCTGTCTGCTCATTTTTTCTGTTTTGGTTTGGGACGTGTTCATGCGTTACGTTCCATTAAGGATCGAATAACAGGACAAGGAGTCCATGAGGCCTTTTCATTTTTCTGAAAAGACAAATTTAGTTATTTACTTCAAATATATTAGTGCTTGAGAAAGAATTCTGACTTGAATATTCTTATTTGATACGTTAAAGAAATGTCAGACACACGCTCTAATAGCACGTTGTTCATTATTACTGCAGATAATATTGACTTGCCCCTCAGTTTGTAAAAATGATTAAAAAAAATCACAGTCAAGTCATATTTATTTATAGAACATTATACAATAGAGCTTGTTTTAAAGCAGCTTTGCAATCTTAAGCGAAGCTAGTAACAGAATGAAGTCTGATGGGTTGTTATCACAAACAAATGAGTCAGAGCATTAAAAACTTCTTGGCACAAGCTGATAGATTCACACTGCATACAAAGCCAACAAGTTCGCTGCTTTATATTTATAGTGCATTCAGAAAGTATTGAGACCTCCTTTGCATTTTTAAACTTAACGTTGCAGCCTGACACTACAATTGTTTAAATAGTCTTTCTCAATCTATACTCTGTCCCTCATAATGGAAAAACGAAAACTGAATTTTAGAAATGTAAATTTATGAAAAAGAAAAACCTGAAAAATATACAACATATTTGCATAAGTAGTCAGACCCTTTGCGACAACACTTGATACTTGGAGCCTCCCATTTCTCTTGATCATTGTTGAGAAGTTTCTACACCTGGATTGAAGTCCAATCCAGTAAAGTAAATGAAATTGATCAGACATGATCTGGAAAAGCACACACCTCTTTTTTAAAGGGCTCACAGCTGCCGACATATCAGAGTTAAAAACCAAGCCATGAGGTCAAAGGAACTGCATGCAAAGCTCAGAGACGTGATTATGTCAAGGCACAGATCTGGGGAATAATAATAATAATAATAGTACGTTTTCCAGTGCTGAAGGACACTTTACAATGAAATATAACAAGTAAAGATAATACGAATAGACACTGAGGGAAATAACATATAGTAGATACAGTAAGAAACATTATATGGGCAGGGTAGCAATCAGAGGTCAAACATAACAGAATACAAACCTAAAAGATAGAGCTGTATAGGACAAGTTGATTAAATAATACAGTTATTCAGTCAAATTCAGAAGAATAACATTTAGAAAACAAGTGAGTTTTAAGTAATGATTTAAAGTCAGAGATATTATTAGCAGAGCAAAGTGAGGAGGGTAGTGAATTCCAGAGTTTGGCCGCAATAACACTGAATGATCTGCCCCTCACTGAAGAGAGGCAGTGCCGAGGGACAGCAAGAAGGCCAGAGTCAGTGGAACGTAACACGCAAGATGGTTGTGGGGAAGACTACAAAAAACATTCTGCTTTGGCACAACCAAGACTCCAATAGTTCGTCACCAGCCAAACTGAGCAACTGATGGAGAAGGGCCTAGTCTAGACTGGTCACTCTAGTTGAGCTCCATGATCATATACAGGGCCTCAGACTAGGCCGAATTTTCACCTTCCAACAAGACAATGACCCTAAGCACACAGTCAAAGCAACATAGGAGCAACACATTCACTCTGTGACTTTCCTCAGAGCCCTGTGTCACGCACAGAAAGAATGTCAAAAAAGTGCTAAGTCAAGGGACTTACATAAGTGATATTTTCCTTCAATAAGTTTAAAGGCATTTTTAAAATTCAGTTTTAACTTTGTCATTATGAGGTACAGAATGTAGATTAATGAGGGGGAACAAATATTTTAAACAATACTAGTATTAGGCTGCAAAAAAAAACTGAAAAAAGTGAAGGGTGGTCTGAATTCTTTCTGAATATACTTTGAATGCTTGGTTAGTATTCCCTGGAGCAGTTCACACTGCAATATCTTACTCTGAGTTACTCTGAAACCTTAAAACTTCAGAGAGTTGTCACAATAGAACTGACATTACAGTCATCAATTATACAAAATCATACAAATTATATCAGGATGTAATATAAGATATCCGGAATTTATACTGCATTAAATACCCATGCTTGAATTGAAGAACTGTCTTCTGTCCTGCAGGTATGTTCAGTCATGAGGTGTTGAAAGCAAATGTGCTGAGACCGCATTTTAAACCATTCGGCTGACAAACATATGACCATATGTCATATTTCAGTTTTACAGAAAGCAATATTTTTGAATTTGTCCAACATTGCATTCTGGTGTAAATTACCCCTCTCTCAATAGCAATAGTCAAATTGTGTATTAGATTGTGTAATTAGATTGCACCACAGACTTCTACAAGAAGTGTAGGAAAACAAGAAAATATTCTTTTTTTTTTTATGAGGTGACCCATAAAAGTTGTCCAAAAGCACTCTATTCCTGTTAACCTGTAAACAGGCTCTTCTTGTAAACAAAATCAGCAGGGGAAATTGTAGCTTACTTCAATACACAAAACCATTTTCGGCCAAAGGTCACTGTGATCTTCACTTTCAACGGACAATGCCAAAAGAGCAGGCCAGTGACACTGAGCATACAATCATCTCCGCAGGTTTTGGAGAATGCTGGCTGTAAATGTATGCATCCCTGAATATAAACATGATGCAGTATGGTTACCCTGCTGTGCAATTAAGTAATCAACACAATAAATCATGAGGAAAAAAGTCCAGTGACCGTCACCAACTACTTTATACAGTATATATGATTCAGATACACATACGTATTTTAAGGCGTTTTGGAAAAAATGTTTTAGTAATTTAAAAAAATGCCTATAAATCCATTTCTTTATGAAAATGATTGAATTTGTTTTTGCAAAAACGGTTTTGCCCATAAAAATTCCACTGTCATCTGCAATGACCATTCATTAAGTGTGGAAACAGGCTGGCACAGCAACCATTAATGAAGACAGAAATAGTGAGCAATGTTTTACTGTAAAAACACTCATAAGCTGTAAAGTTCCATTGCAAATGAAATGTTTTTGTGGTTGTTTGCTCCAAATCGCCACATTTAGCTGAATATTAAATCTTACTACCAATCAAAAAGACCACTATTCTCATTTCTTACAGATGAGACATTTTCCGATGTTTCATTAACATCCTTGTGTTTGTTTTGATGACTGTCTAGTCAGAATTGAACGGAAAATAAAGAGAAGCTTATGTCATAATTCCGCCATATGCACAGGAACGAAGGAATGGTTTGAAGTGGATGTGTGTCGGTTTCGGGGCTTTGTTAAAGCATAGTTCTTACAAAAAAGAAAAATCCACTTTTTAAATTCTGTACTATGCATTTTTGCTGTCAAAAAAGAGACAGGAAATAAGAGGGAAAAGAGGGGGTAGTGGGATTGGAAAAAAAGGTTCATTTTGTGAGTTTCTGAAGGATAAAATGAATAACACCGAGAACGTTTTTAACTGTTGGACATGAACATTATGTAATCCTGCAGAACAGCATGTTTTATGTGCTAGCCCTTATCTACACAATCTATCACTGAGATGATAGATTCCTCACACTGGTGTCAGTTGTTTAATACCCAGTAAGCGGCATCTAGTTTAACCAGCTTCTGCACCTCAAAAGGCAGGGTTGGGCTGCTTTTCAGAGTCCATCTATCGATCTGACCCCTGGCAGAACTTCCAGACACATTCACTGAGCTCCTCTCATTCTCAACTCGGTGCTGGAGCAGACACAGTAAGTGAAGGGTAACAAGAGTTAAGAGGATTTTTAAAGAGGTCTTTTTAACAGGTCTGCTCTGACTGATAAAGAAATGAAGAGTTCAGATGCGAAAGCTTTTAAGTGCTATTAGAATTTTTCTTCTAAAATGAGTATTTTTACCATATGTCTCATATGTGTAGTTTTAATCATTTCAGTCTGAGCCTGAGAAAAGTTCTAATTTCAGAAGAAAAATTCAGATGGCACTTATTAGAGGCTTTTGCGTCCGAACTCTTTAAATAAATACGCAACCATTTGCATTGTAAAAGAAAGTATGTCACGGACTGCATTAAATACATGTTTGCCTTGCAACAAAAACACAGTGCAGTGAATATATGACCATGGACCACAAAAACCAAGATACAACTATTTCAAATCTGCAATCTGAGGGTGGGAAAAACAAACAAAAAAAGCGATGCGTATCCATAATAAAAAATGAAGTAATTATATATTTATGGTAGGAAATGTACAAAATATCTTCATAGTGCATGATCTTTACTTAATATATTTTTAGCATAAAAGAACAATGGATCATTTTGATCCGTACAGTGTACTACTGGTTACCGCTAAACATACCCATGCTACTTATGACTGGTTTTGTGGTCCAGGGTCACATCTTTTATCACACTTAACCAGTACAATTCAATTGTGTATGCTGACCTATTTTGGTGGTGTGTTGGGTTGCCACTCGGTGTTACCCACGCTTTCTGTAAAAAACGCCTTGAGCTGGCTTTGTGTTTTTTTTTAACTATTTAAAAAACTTTAACTATTTATTTACCACAAATTATATTACTATATATACTCCATCAGTGTTCAATTAACTAAATAATGTCTAAAATCTGATATCGGACATGACGTAATATATTTTTTGAACAAACAAAAAAATAACTTTCAGTCAAGAACGCCAGTAGCCCGACTGAACCCCGCACGAAATGCCTTTACAACCACCTGTAAACAGCGCCTGCATTCCTTATTTGCCGTAAAACATTTTCTCCGTCCATTAAAAAGCAGCATGAAGGGTGGAAGGGTGGGGTCAGGGGAGTCTGCAGAAGCGAGACCTGAAGGAGAGAGGGGTGTGGCCACGTCTGCGGCGCTCTCATCTCCTCCAGGGGAGTGTCTGTGGTACTGTGACCTCGGCACACGTGGGCCGGAGCGACGAAAGAGAGCAGGGAAGATAGTTTTACAAAGTCTAAATCTTCCACCCACCTGGCAGGCCAGAGCTCATAAACAGGACAGTTACACAAACCTGGTGTCAGACTGTTGCTTTGACAAGACCGAAGTCAGGACACGGGAGGCTGGCTTACAAAAAAAAAGGGGCTGAAACATACACTCAGGCACAACTACTGTCAAACTCACTTACACTGCCAACAGAAACTACATAGAAAGGAGACTGGGACGCTGCTGAGTTCAGGGAGCAGGGATTTACTACAGCAAGGAGAGAAAAACCTGGATGGACACCCTCTGCAGTCTCAGTGGCCTGGACCCTCTCTGGGTGAGTTTCACATAAGTGATGGAGAGGGGTATGTAGCTCTATTCACACAAACACAATTCAATAGCCAGTTAAAATGTAAGAGGTTCAACAGTTTTTAAAAAAATGACTGCATGTTAGTGAGATAACGCAAGCTGTGTCTAGTCATCTGTTTTTGTTATTTATGACCCTTTATTCTTGTAAGTGATCGCGGTTTGAGAGTAACAGTCATTTGGGGTGAGTCACGCATTTTTTGACCAATGATTCATTGAATAAGATTGAATGAGGAATGTAATGTGGAACCTCAAATGTTCAGTTTTAAGGTCGCACTGTGTTACATGTGTGAGAACATATTTTTAAAATTGTGTAAAAAGATTATTTGTGCTCTTTAACATTCAAACAGCTGTACTCTGGTATCATTAAGAGTGCAGTTAATGTAACTGTACTTTAGCCCATATTTTGAACAATGATTACAGATTGGATGATAACCAGTGTTGGAATTCAGGTTAATAATAAAAGATTAATGTCCTCCTTCTCTTTTTTTGCTTTGTATAGTAGATCATTTTAAATCAGGTGTAGTGATATCGGTGTGTGAAAAAGCCGGGCAAATGTTGTTCCAGGCCCTGTGCCCACTAAGGTTCTCCATGGTATAGTGTAATCATTTAGCAATATTTACCATTTCACAATGACGGTGGATCAGATGATGCACAATCAGTAAGCGACCGCATTCTGTGGATGATTTCAAAATGCTACATTTGCATCCCATCTAACATGAAACCTTCTCGGTTCTGAAAAATTTGTAAACTAAATATTCTTGCTGCAATGTTAACAGAACAAGCATTCAGCGTTATCAGATATACAATTTCGACACGAAAATGACTCATACATTATCAGTCATTCAAAAGGGTTCACTATGAATGGGAGAAACAGCAACCGTTTTAAGTCTTCTAAATAAAAGCGCCATCACATCACTGCAGCTGCCATTCCCATGAAAACATGACTTGGGCTACACATTTTTAATGCTATTTGAGCATCATAATCAACATTCATTAAACGATTCGTGTCATATTTCTGTTATAGTTTTGAAAAGGTATGTAAATGCGGGTTTTGAAGTTTTTGAGATTTAGGTCTAGCTATTTTCTCATTCAGTGTTGGTCAGGCGTGCCTGAAATAGCTGCCTAAAATGTGGCCATTGAGTGAACCAACTTTCCTTAAAAAGGATTTTTGTGTAATCGTCTATGATGTTTCATTAGTTATAATTGCTTATTTAATCATTTTACTTTGTATTTTACTGTTGTTAGAATGTATTTTTGCCCAGTCCCGTGAAACCCAAGGAATGCTTTACAGAACATTTGTATAATCAAGGAAAATGTTTCTAAAAATGACAAAAAACATTAAATGTTCCAGAACTTATGAAAATACCATTTTAGGAACATAATGGGAACGGAAACCAAAGAACAACATTCTTAAAATATTAAACTGTTAGTTGGGAAAACGTGGAATGGGATGAAGAAGTCAAAGTCATAAGCTGTCTATTGACAGCAGCAATCTGGCTGAACCTTTTCGACCTTAAGTTAGACTAAGTTGTTATGGTTAGCGTGAGAGATTGTTATTAGCTTCCAACTGGCCATTTCCAAAAGAAGTGACCGGAGATTTGCAAGCCATCCTCGCAAATCTCCTCCAAATAAATCCAAACATCAGTTTTAAACTGTTTTTAAACATTATTTGTGCTGACCAGCCTACACTTGTCTGAACTCCTACACTTGCAGGAAGGGTACACACACCACTCTGAATCACTTCCTGAGACTGTGGTTGCCATTGGGTTTAGACCAGTGCAAACATAGTCTTGGAGGATGCAGGACGGGCAGAAGCTGGTGTCTCTATGCTTTATTGAACTCCTTGTGGAAAAGTGTGACTAGGCTCTGCCACGTGAACAAGAATCTCTTTCTCTTCCTGGGCCCAGACCGCAGTACACCTCCTCTTAGATAAGGACATATCTTGACCAAAACAACAGCATAACCAACCAGATGTCTCATCTTCAACCTGTAGTGTGTGTCAGATACTGGTCTAAATAAAGGTAACATTTTTGGAACACAAAAGGAACATTTTAGTGATAAATATTTTGGCCAGAATAAATGAATGAAATATCATAAAAGTGGTCCATGTGACTTTTATGCTATTATTGCCAACCTGATCTCATGGCATAAACGTACTTTGGTGCATTAATTAGCGAGGCATGTACATATCAATGCAGTTTCCGAAAGAAATGAACACTAGAGCAAGTAAAACTCTGACACCTTTTTTTCCTTTTCACACACATTTACAGAGTTTTAATTAATGAAAGTGTCATTTTCACACAATTACTTGAAGAACATCTTTAAAACAATATTAACATGCTGGGAGATTTGAAATTTGATGCTTTTGGATGTTAGCATCACACATATCTATGTGTTTTCACAGACGGTAGGTTTGTTCAGTAGCTCACAGAGATGTGCGAAGAGTTCCAGTTCAAATTCTATGTAAAAGGAAGTCAAAATGGCACAGTTGCATCAACAAATGTATTTTTATACCAGTTTTGCATCTGTTAACACTATTGAGTAGGTTTAGGGTTGGATTTGGTGTGGGGCATATTTCTATCATAATAGAGCATTAACTTTTAGCAACAGTCCACGGATATTTGAATTATGAACCATCACAATACATACCTATAACACTGTAATAGAAACGTGCCAGTGTCACATAATGAATCTGTTTTGTGCCTCTCAGTGGACATTTCTTATTGAAACTGCGGCGAAATGTTCAGTAAGGCACATAAAAGCGGTGTTGCAGAAAAAGTGTACAGAGCTACATATTTCTGAGATCAGATTAATTATTGTATATGAGTTCATTATTTTATGTGAGATAAAGACCATAAAAGTCAGTAATTGCTAAAACAACTCACCTTGGTGCATTCATGAGGAAAGCAAAAATGTTTTTAGTGATTTGTTCACAAACTGGACCAGTCCAGTCCTCAAAATTCCCTAACTAACAAAACAATACTGATAAAAAAAATACGTAAACTTCAAGCAATGGCTTTACTGCTGTATGTACTTGAGCAAAGAAGCTTGTAAGAATATGTGTTTGGTGCTCTTGGTCTTTCTCATGGTGCATATATATGGGGATTATACATTTTGGCTTACCAAAGGTACACTTGATATATACTGCCATACCACAGGACTTCTTCCAACCAGCATGCAGTATTTATCAGAGCTGTGCCATTGCCGAAATAACCACAGCATAAAACACAGCCAAACAAGTTCTCATCAGTCCAGAGAAAGAAAAAACAACAGCTCTACAGCTGCATTTGGACTTCAGCCTGTTTTCCAACATAGAAAGGCTAGAAATAACTGATGAGATAGAGTGTGAATTACTGATGTCTGAATAGAACAAACTTGTGAAATTTGACTTGAGAGAGAAGTCTTGGCAATGATGCCAAACTGGGATTTTGCCCAACTTTGATGTAATCAAAATGCACAGAACAGCATTTTTGCCACACACCACAGCTTTGCTTTGCTTAAAATATACACACAAATTCTGATATCACTCAGCAGAACCAATGTGCACAAACTGTTTCTTCATCAAATCAATATTTGTACACACTACGTGCTTTAAAATCTGCTCTGCTGCTGGCAATATGCTTCTTAGCAATATCTGTCAAAAACAGTGGAATATTGAAAGAAAATTAAATTTTTTCAATTCACTTAGCAAACAAGTAAAAGGATATTCAAAATGTTATTGCAAAAACTGTGAAGATTTATTACAAGAGTTTTACCTTTCACCTTTGTGCTACTTTACACAAATTGTCTGCTCTCACTCCAGAACTAATATAAATAACACCTAGATATTATGTACAGATGTAAAACACGCAGAGCCATTTGGGCTGAACAAACACTGGACAGTCAATGGAACTGAGGGTGAAAAGACTGAAACCTTCTAATAAGATGTAAAATGTGCGTAAAAAGTAGTTGTTAATGGTTAGATAATCGTGATGTAACAAGTTAACGAGTAAGGACTAATGGTTTAACATTGTGTTTTCAGGACTGGAATGTCACATGGTACACAGCACACCCAGACCTGACCCAGTGCTTCCAGCACACAGTACTGGTGTGGTTCCCCTGCTTCTATCTCTGGGTTTGTGCCCCTTTCTACTGCTTGTACCTCAGATTCTATGACAATGGACGCATATCTTTATCCAGCCTCTGCTGTGCCAAGACGGTGAGTCATACGGGTCATATTAAGACTTGACTTGACCTTCGTAGATTAGACCTGAATACAGCATCGATCAGCTGAAAAACTACTTTATGAAAATGTTTAAATGAGTGTTAAAGAGATAAAAGGTAGGAAAATGATTCTCTGGGAAGAAAAACAGATCATATCAGGTTCAGCACAGTTAACATGCAACTCAATTTTAAAAGAGTTACAGTACTGTTCAAAAGTTATGGGGAGAGTAATATATTCATTTATGACAAAAACATAATGTTGTGAAGTTGTTGTTTTTTTACTGTTCACCTTTTTTAATGTTTCTACAAAGATATTCTGCAACTGTTGATGTTAATGTAGATAATAATGTAATTAATGTAGATAATAATAAGAAATGTTTCTTGAGCACTATATTAGAATGATTTCTGGAGGATCACGGGAAGACTGTAGCAATGATGTTGAAAACACATCTTTATATCACTGCAAGAATGAACTACATTTTAAAATTCATTTAAAATTCATTTATTTTAAATCATAATAACATTAATAACATAATACCGTTTGTACTGTATTTTTAATCAAATGCAGCTAATACATTATACACCTCTTCTTTAAGTTAAAACGCTCGGGGGTTATGACATCTCAGTGTTGCGGTTAATGCTTACATGTCTGTTTGTGTCTTAGGGTTTGGGTCTCTGTCTGGCCTCCTTTGGTTTGCTGGAGATGGTCTATCTGCTGTTGGACAAGAGCAGAGACATAGAGCATCACATAGTCTTTCTCCTGAGCCCTATAATTCGCAGCCTTACCATGGTAAATCGCACAATAAAAATGAATATTAATTATATAAGTATAATGTATCAAATTATGCTGTATAGGATTT
This sequence comes from Puntigrus tetrazona, assembly GCF_018831695.1. Taxonomy (NCBI): domain Eukaryota; kingdom Metazoa; phylum Chordata; class Actinopteri; order Cypriniformes; family Cyprinidae; genus Puntigrus; species Puntigrus tetrazona. Next base: position 14,287,545 of record NC_056701.1, on the reverse strand, counting down.
TTTCTATTATGGCTATTATAACCAAAACATGAAAATGTTTTCCAATGGGGCTCTTTCAGAGGATAGTTAAGATTTACGATCTGTTATATTTAAGCTTGAATGAACAAATCTCTTTGTGGCTAGACGTCTGGCAGAGGTTTCCTGAAGAGATCAGGATAAATAAGCTTCTTTTACCTCTGGTCAAAGCAGACAGCAGTGTCAACAGAGGTTGTAGTAAATGGCTTTCTTTTTTTTTCAGATCTGCCCAACATGATAAGTCAATTCTAAAGTCCTGACACAGACTAAACATTCACAGTAGTCTTTGCACACCAGTATAGAATCACTACATTTGGTTGAGAGATTTTTGTATCAACATGTCTAAGCTGCTTAATGGTATTCTGCCACGTTCATCTAGTATGTTTTGGATTTCTCAAATTGACCATGACTAGCATACTGACCGAAATACACTCTGTCTTCAGATACTGGCAGTATTGGTGATCCACTTGGAAAGGATGAGGGGCTTTCGTTCCTCCATCTTTCTTTTCCTGTTTTGGACGCTGGCCGTGATCTGCTCACTGGTGCCTCTCAGAGCCAACATACAAGCCATCATGGATGAGGTTTGTTCATTCCCAGTATATCCAACTGCTGTATAATATTTAACATTTACACTTAAAATAAGAACAACAGAGGTAATCAAAGCAACAAAGTATAAGTACTGTGACAAGTCCTGTATAGTATACCACAGTACACATGGCATTCTGACTGTCGAAATCTTCTACTTGGATTAGAAATAACTGAAAATAAAAAATGAAGAGACATTTTGGCAGACCCGACTTCCCAGACCTGAATCTAAGAGTACACTTAAAATCTTAAATCTGAAATTAAACAGGAAGTTTTAGCATTTAACATGAATAAATAACATGAAAATTACACTTATTGTACTTGGCTAAATGCTGCTGCCAATATAATTTGTAATTATTACAAAATATGATACTAAATTGGAAAAGTACAAAATGGAAGCATTTATACTTGCAGTCACAGACTATTACCTATTTTTGTACTGTTTTAACAGCCATTAATGGTGCTTTGAGACTATAAAAGAAATAAGTGAATTTGACTTGTTGCCCTAAACTCTGAAGCTCCGTTCCTATGCTGTGTTTATGCACGCGTAACATGGGCCCTCTCATGGTTTTTTTTTAATGAATGTTACTCAATAAGACTCTCTAAATTTATCTGTGTTGTGTCTGAGAGTCTTACAGCGGTGCGTAAACAGAGTGCTTACAGATGGTGCTGTTCTCAGCACTGACGTCTGGGCAGCCTGTCGGTTTTCCCTTTCCAGTTCCCTCAATGCCCTCTTTGTCTGGAGCTGAGGCTGTGCTGCGACCATGTCACATCAGAGCTGGTGCTTTTCCAGACAGATAGGAGAAGCCGCATACGTCTGCGGATCCCCATACTTTTCCCTCAGTCTGTCTGTCTCTTGCCTGCTGCGATGCTCCCACTCCATAATTATTTCACTGCATCTTGTCAAAGACGCAACAATCAACGTCTTGACACTGGAGAGGGAAATATACATGCAACTCACACGCAGACACAGGCACACATACTGAGCGTGGAATATATAATCTTTAAGGCTATGTGCATATTTTGCTGATGAATATCGATGACAGCGTAGACTCAACCCATCGACAATTCACTTCACAACTGTCTGCAAATTAAAAAAGCAACTTAATTTTCATTTAATTCCCAGTAATCAAGATCCAAAATTTTCTGAATCATTCACTGAAATTTGCTAACTGATTCAACAGCTTATTATAAAAAAAAAAATTCATTTGAAAAGTTCATTCGTCGTCATTATTGTGTCTCATGGTGCCTCTTTACATCAATACAGGTTTTAGTGAAATGTAGTGGAGTTTCAAGATGTTAACCTTTGCAGTATACTGAAGTAAAAGCGAAAGTTTGAAAACATATAACTAAACTAAAATGTGGGCTCCTTAAGTACAGTAAGAAAGTAAAAATACAGTAAGGAAATGTAAAAAACCAATAATGAAGCCTCGTACAGCTCAGTGATGACAGTCCATACGTTTACACAGGAACTGAAGCTTGGTTTGTGGTGGGATCTGTTGTGATCTAAATGAGATCTGTGCCAATGGGCAGTGGGTCCAACAGCAACAGCAAAACAACCAGCGCTTGGTCCTCTCATACCACACTGTGGGAGGATATGTTCCCTGACCAGTTTGAGTTTCTCCAAACTGTTTAAGCGTACAGTGTGGCGGACAAATAATCACAGTATCCAGCGTTGTGGTATCCAGAGATTGGACTGTGACCATTTGAGTAAATTAAGCTTGTGTTTACATATTCTTAAAGAGGCCACTTTCTCTCGTGTCATGGCCATTTGACACAGTTTCTGTCAGAAGCCCGTAGAAATGGATGCCCTCGGTGGCCCTGTAAAACTTTCAATAGCAATTCAGGGCCTCTGGCAGGCCGGCTGTTTTAAACCTAAAACCCTGACCTCAGCATATTTTCTCTTGAACCTTGTATCGAGCACCACACAAACAGCTCAAACACAGCAAGATGAAACTTTGTCCTGAAAAACAAGTGAGAATACTGTAAAACAATAACAAACAGAAGCATTACTTATACGTAGAAATAGAACTTGTTAAATATTTAAACAATTCATTTAAATTTTACATTATTCAAATAGATTGAAGATCAGATCCAAGTATGTCAGTATTAGAAGTAGTTTCAATTGAATGCTTACTGAATACTAATACAGACAACCTCTATACTCTTAGAAGCTCTTAATGACTGTGAGTTTGGGTTTGTTGGCATAAATGTGTGTCTGTGGTCTGTATTTTTTTTGCCAGGATTTAGAAGCGTTCATAAAAAGGTTTGTTGTGTAATTAATCCTGGTTTGATGGAACATTTAAGCCATTATAATAAGCTGAGGTTTGAAAGGAAGGGAGGGGAACAGCAGGCAACATCCCCAAAAGAACACTCCCCGCTTTAGCCACCAGTCCCGCCTCCGCACAATGCGGTGAGACAAAGTGGGCGGCTGATCTCAGATCAGTCCTGGTGCATGGGCAGACGGAAGAGAAAATATGGATATGATCCCACAGGAAGCATGCAGCTTATGTGGTTATGACTCCTTGGGAAATCCCTGGCAAATGTGCCCAGTTGGTCCTCTCCACAGAAGGGGAGAATCAAAACATTGAGCGTTATTTAATAATTCATTTGTCACATAATTCAATTTGTTGCAGAAAACAAGAGTTTATTACAGCTTAGGCCAAGGTTTTTAATATGCATAAATACATTGTGATCCTGGACCACAAACCCTGGCATAAATAGCACCGATAGCACTGCCGGATATATGGAGCAATAGCCAAGAATAGGTCAGAATTATAGAGCAAAAAATCATTAGGTTAAGGTTATGTTCCATGAAAATATTTAGTAAATTTCCAACCATAAATATATCAAAACTTTTTTTTTTTAATTAGTAATATTCATTGCTAAGACTTTAACAACTTTAAAGGCGATTTTCTCAAAGTTTAGATTTTTTTTTTCCACAACAGATTTATAGTTGTATCTGGGCCGAATATTGTATCCTAACAAACTATACGTTCATAAAGCTTATTTATTTAGCTATATGATGATGTATAAATCTCTTTCAAAAAATGTATGGTTTTGTGGTCCAGGATCATGTCAATTTGATGCAATATTTAAGCTATAAAACAATATCAAAGAGTTCAATATGAAAGATTCTGGGTTTTTTTCTGGGGTGTGATGGGCAAAAATTGCAGTTTAAAGAGGAGGGACATAGACAATAATAAATGTTATATACTAGTTTATCTAACATTATATAAAAAAATAACTGAAAATTCTTCCCATTGCTGTAGTATAAGTGTACCATATTCATGCAATATTTTGTTCCTCACTGCTGTCTACATTCTGCTCATAACCAGTTATGTGTGTCACAGGGTTTCTCTGCAGATGCGATGAGATTCGTGGCATTTTTCACATTCTTCTCTCTCCAGTTGGCTCAGCTCATCCTCAGCTGTTTCGCCGATCAGCACCCAGCGACTTTCAAACCTGTATATGTAAAGGTACATGTTTGGTACATGCCTACCATGCTATTGTGGCATTTTTTTAAATGAGTAAACATATATTTGAAACATAGTGAAAAATAATACCTGGACATACTATTTGTCCACTAGAACCCTTGTCCAGTTGAGGATGCTTCATTCCTTTCAAAAGTATTGTTCTGGTGGTACGGCAGGTAGAGTCATTTTTTGCCTCTGATTTTACTGACTTCTTGTAAAGATCTGCAGAATAAAAACCCATGAGATACTGAGAAACACATATATTTGTGCCCCACAGTTTGGTGGTAAAGGGCTACCGTTCACCTTTACAAGCTGAAGATCTCTGGTCTCTACGAGAAGAGGACACTTCTGAAAAAATCATTTGTGATCTGGAGAAAGAGTGGGCCAAGCAGTGGGCCAAAATGCAACAGTAAGACACCTGCCCTTTCACTAACTGTCCATTATTGGCCTCTTCATAACTACTGATTATTTGTATTATTAATTAACAAAACACTTCTTTACTTTGTTAAAGCAATGATTGCACAATAATATACCCCCAGAGACTAACGTCTGGATAAAAATGTGTGTTCTCCTTCAAACACAGGCAAGAGTGTGCTCTGAATGGAGCGCAAGCTCTTGGTTATAAACTGAGTGAGCAGACACAGCTGCTTAGAAAACTTCATAAAGAACAAAGCTCGGGCTTCTGTCTGCTCCGGACCCTAGCCAAAAATTTTGGCCCTTACTTTCTGACTGGAACTCTCTGTCTGGTCATTCAAGATGCCTTCATGTTCTCCATACCACAAGTGTTAAGGTGAGTGACGCATTAATGCGGTTATGGCATGTAAAATGAAGCTGTATATAGTATAAGATAACTGTTTAAAAGTTTGACAATGGTAAGACTTAATATATTTAAAAGAAGCAATTTATGTTCAACAAGGCTACATTTGATTAAAAATGAATTAAAATGACTATTCCCCTTTAAAAGAAAAATATAAAAAATATCTAATATATATATAATATATATATTATGTAATTTATTAAAAACTAAAAGGATGCTTTCATAATATAATGCTTTCAAAATAATTTATTCAGACTTTTTGCATTTGGGAAATATCTTAAAGTGGCAGTTTTCAATGTTATTTTATCAAAAAAACACATGCCTGGATGCAAATGTAGAGCAAGACCTTTAGCACACAGCTGTAAAGCGAACTTGATGAACTTTCTCAGTTTTGAGTGTGAACTCCTGGCACAGACTGTTAACAGCACATCCTGCTGTGGTTCAGCCACACACTGTTAATTATGTCCCAAGCACCACGAGTCCACAACACTTTGGAGAGTCTGCTCACTGCAGCATCATATTCTTTGCGGCTGAGCTGTAGCTCAGAAGAAACTGGATTTGGATCATCAAACTAAGCCACTATTGAGAGCAGCGGTGGGTTCACTGCTCCAGAAGCACAGGAATTGTTTCACTCTGAGAAACTTTGATGCGTGGAGATAATACTGGACTAGAAAGGCAGATTTTTACAGTCATTAAATATATTCACATTACATTTTCTTTAGGTTTGGCTTATGTTTGCTATGCTTAAGAGTTAGACAAACTAAATAATGCTAAACTCAAACTGTATTTACAAAACTGGTGCGCCATTATTTGGGTCTCAATAAATGACAATACGTGTTTCTTTTTCTTTAGTCTACTGCTTGGCTTTGTGAGAGATGAAGACGCCCCCTTGTGGAAGGGTTACCTCTTTGCCTTCTTGATGTTCCTGTTGTCTTGTCTGCAGTCCCTGTTCAACCATCAGTACATGTATACGTGCTTCACAGTAGGCATGAGGGTTAAAACTGCAGTTATGGGCCTAGTGTACAGGAAGGTAGGCCTTTGAACTATTTGTTAGCAAATGCAAAGATGCATATAATGTTTCTCACACTCATTCTGGTCTCCACAGTCTCTGGTCATCAGCAGCGCGGCCCGCAGAACGTGTACAGTTGGAGAGATAGTGAATTTGGTTTCAGCTGACACCCAGAAACTCATGGATTTTGTGGTGTACTTCAACGCAGTGTGGTTGGCCCCGATTGAAATCGCCTTGTGTCTTTTCTTCCTCTGGCAGGTGAGAACAGATGATGGTTATTTTGTGGATGTTGGATTGTTATACGGTCAGGAAAAAATATACACAATATTGTATCTTTAGGGCAACTTGGTCCTGGAAAATTTGTCCCTGCAGAGTTTAGATCCAATCCTAATTAAATGCACCTTAACCAGCTAATCAAGGTCTAACTAGACACACTACAAAGGCAGGTGTGTTGTTGCAAGTTGGAGCTAAACTCTTCAGTTAGAAGACCCCAGCTTTAGGGGTACTGGGATAGCTTAGTACCTTTATAAAGTACAACTATTAGGTACTAATTACCCCAGTGTCAAGCTATTATACCCATATTTTGTACAATATTTCTGAGATCACAGATCTAAAATTCATTAGTTGAACTGTTTCACCCCTGTATAGCGCCTCGGTCCATCTGCATTGGCTGGTATCGCCACTGTAATACTCATCTTCCCTTTGAATGGGTTCATTGCCAAAATGAGAAGCAAACTGCAGGTACAGTCTCTACTGTTCAATTCAGTCAAATTTCTATGATGATATTCGTGCTGTGGCAACTGAGGTTCATGCCTACGAATGATTTAAAACACGAGCATGTGGGACAGTGCGCCCTTTGATTCTCTGATGTAATGAACTTGGTAGAAACCACAGGATTTTGCTTTGTCGTAAAATTGAAATGTCTTTATTTGCCTGGTCTCAAACATCCAAAGAATTGAAACTCGCCCATATTGGTTTCTGTCTGGTCTCGTAAACACGTTTGCTTGCGTGATTCTCAGTTCGCATCTGTTTGCTGCTCTCAGGAAGTCCAGATGAAGTACATGGACGGACGAATAAAGCTTATGAACGAGATCTTGAGCGGAATAAAGATCCTGAAGTTTTATGCCTGGGAGAATGCCTTCAGAGAACGTGTTCTTGGCTATAGGGAAAAAGAGCTTAATGCTCTGAAGAAGTCTCAGATCCTATACTCCATATCAATTGCCTCCTTCAACTCCTCAACTTTTTTGGTACATTTCATCATCGTCATCATCTTAACACATTCATTTAATCCTAACAACTGAAGAGTTATATCATGTATGCCCACTTTGCCTTTAGATTGCATTTGCCATGTTCGGGGTGTATGTGCTGATTGATGACAAGCATGTTCTGGATGCTCAGAAGGTCTTTGTGTCCATGGCTCTTATCAATATTCTCAAAGCTCCACTCAGTCAGCTGCCCTTTGCAATGAGCACTACCATGCAGGTGAGCAACAAACATTTGAACGCTTATGTATTTATACTTTTGAAGATAACTTTGTTTCTTCTTGTTTCTAAGGCCGTGGTTTCTCTCAAACGCCTCGGGAAGTTTCTCTGTCAAGACGAGCTGAAACTGGATAGTGTGGACAGAGCTCCCTACAATCCTGGTGAGTGCATTAGCGTGTCATTGATTTCAGACCATGCTCTGACATACAGCAGCTTATAAACAGACCAACAGTTATACATATTGAACAATACAATGACTTTTCCCTATTAATGTGATGGTGGAGTTTTATTTCAAAATGCCATAACAAAATCTGGCATGCCAAGAACAAAAATAATGAATTACTAATCTGCCAAAAAGACCCACCTTGTAGAATATTTTTCCAGTTATTCTGCAAGAAAAGCTTATTTGAATTTAAAAGCTGTAATTCGGCAAACACTACAAGGAAATTGTGCGGCTATGAGGTGGGTGTTGGTAGTGGTTGAAATGCGCATGATGACTTCATGCAGCGGTTAAAGGGGATTTTCAGCTTTGGGGCTGTAATTATATTTATATAAGTTTCCACATTTTTGTGTGTTAAAGGTCTATTTTAAAACAGATTTATTAAAAATACAGCTTTTTATATTAAAGGGCAAAAAGAAGTTTTTATGAAAATCTATAATTAATAACAGCCATGTGAATAATAATAATAATATCTCATGGATTCTTTTTAAATAATAATAGAAATGTATTACCTTAAATATCTATCATCAGCCTGTCGCATCATTAATGTGCTGAATTGTTTTATGGGCCTCAAATGCCACACATACATAAAGAGTTCACCCAAAAATGAAATTTCTGTGATCATTTGCTCACCTTCAAGTCAAATCTATTTCTTCCAAACATATAAATCGTATAGAAAATAACAGAAAATTGGAATGCCATGAGTGCATAAGTAATAAAAAATATCACCTCTTTATTTCCTCCGTCTGTCAGACATTGATGGTGTTGTTATTGACAACGGCTCTTTCAGCTGGTCTAAAGATAGCACACCCTGTCTCAAAAGGTAGGTGCCACTGAATACATTTATAACTTACTGTAATTTGAAATACATGCTGAAAGATCTCAGTAGGTTCACTATTCCTAAACAAAGATCTGGCAATGGTCATTTTCCTCAGGATCAATGTCAAAGTACAGCAGGGTTCACTGGTGGCTGTGGTAGGTCACGTGGGCAGTGGAAAATCCTCTCTTCTGTCTGCGATGTTGGGAGAAATGGAAAAGAAAAGTGGCCATGTCAGAGTATCGGTAAATCCTTTAAAAAATGACTAAAAATATACTGGCATCAATTACATATTCCACATATAAGTTTTCTAACACCTTCTTTTAGGGCTCTGTGGCTTACGTGCCTCAGCAAGCATGGATCCAGAACGCCACTCTCAAAAGCAACATTTTGTTTGGACGTGAGAGAAAAGACTGCTGGTACCAGAAAGTGTTAGAGGCCTGTGCTCTTCTACCAGACCTGGAGATCCTACCTGCAAGAGATGCCACAGAGATTGGGGAGAAGGTAAACAAGAATGATTCTTACAAAACAAACATCACCCAATAATGTAAAAAGGCATAAAATATAATTAATTTTTAAATATCAAATGTGCAGGGTATTAGCGGGGTATCATGAGTAATTACATGACTACATTTTTACAATGTTCACAGGGTTTGAATTTGTCCGGGGGTCAGAAACAGAGAGTGAGTCTGGCACGTGCAGTATACAGGAAGGCTGATGTCTACCTGCTGGATGATCCCTTGTCAGCTGTGGATGCACATGTGGGTCAGCACATCTTTGAAAAAGTCATTGGACCTAATGGCGTTCTTAAAAATAAGGTAAAACGTTTAATGTGATTTTAAAGGTTAGTTCTAAAACTGAAAATTCTGTCTTAATTACCTTCATGTCAAATTCAACTTGTGTTTCGAAGATAAACAAAGGTCTTATGGGTTTGGAATGACATGAGGATGAGAAAAATCATTCCAGATTCAACATTTAAAATTATCCCTTTAAATTCGAATATGTCAAATTGCTACATATTACACTGAAGAAGCAAAAAGGATACAGAATTGCAAATTGAATATAAATGTAAAGGAAGCAGAAATTGTTAACTGTAATTTAGCAAATTTCTCTTCCTGTCATTCCAATTAAAATTTGCAGAATATAGAAGCATAGAACATAGAAGCTTTTGAATAAAAAAATGTGTTTCCACCTTTCAGGCTTAAAAAAAGCAAATTAGATAGCTTGCTTGATTATGCTCTCCAATGCTTGCTAAAACAGACACGTATTCTGGTGACCCATGGGCTGAGCTTCCTACCCCAGGCTGACCTGATTGTGGTGATGGAGGATGGAGAAATCACAGAGATGGGCTCTTACACTGAGCTTTTAAGCAGGAAGAATGCCTTTGCAGACTTTGTTAAAGCTTTTTCTGTTAGCGAACGCAAGGAAAGTGCTACCCATAAAGGTAAGCTAAAACAGCAATTGCCTGATGAATTACTACAGCATTACTTTTATATATTGACAGAGTTAAAAAGCTGATTTGCATTGTTTTAGGGACCAGAAAATCACTATCTCGTCTCAGCATGACAGATTTCTCTATTGACCTCTCCCAGGAGCAACTCATCAGGTAAAAGTAACCAAGTTTTGAAACTGAAAAAGAAAAAGACAACGTTAATGAAGATCACATATTTACCCTGTATTTCAATTTTGTTTAATGAAGTGGGGACATGGGAAGTGCCAGTATACAAACCATGGAGGCCATATCTGACACAAAACAGGAGCAGGATCAAGAGGAAGTTGGGAAACTCACCCAGGCTGACAAAGCTCATACAGGCCGAGTAAGTAATGGAGTCACATCCACAGACATTTCAAACAATGTGTAGACACATCCAAATATACCTTACCACGTAACATAACACCAAAGACCAAAGATTTAGAGTGGCAATTCAGTTTTAAAGTTCAGCTACAGGTCAGTGACAAAAGCTTCAGATGCTCTCAGGTCACCACAGAGATCTAATTTTAACCCCTGATTACAGGTCTTTGAGCTTCATTGTTCCAAACACCATAATATAGCCTGAACGTGCACTATATCATCCAAAGTGTAATTCCTCACACACTCTTCTCAATAATTGGTCGCACATAGGTGAAACTGGAGATGTATGTGGAGTACTTCAGGACCATCGGCTTGGCCTTCATCATCCCCATCATCTTTCTATACGCGTTCCAGCAAGCTGCATCATTGGTGTACAACTACTGGCTAAGCCTGTGGGCTGATGACCCGGTTGTTAATGGAACACAGATTGATACAGATCTGAAACTTGGTGTTTTTGGTGCTCTCGGCTTTGCACAAGGTCCAAAATCCTTTGTGTTCCTTAATCTTCATTGAGAATCCTTGGACTTTGTACTGTTCTTGATCATTAACTGTGTTGTTGTGTTGCAGGAATTGCATTTTTTAGCACTACTGTAGCCATATCACTTGGAGGAATAATTGCATCTCGGCATCTTCATTTGGACCTTCTCAACAATGTACTTCACTCTCCTATGTCATTCTTTGAGAGTACACCCAGTGGTAACCTTCTCAATCGCTTCTCTAAAGAGATAGACGCCATCGACTGCATGATCCCTGATGGGCTAAAGATGATGCTGGGCTATATGTTCAAACTTCTGGAGGTTTGCATTATCGTGCTGATGGCGACTCCTTTTGCAGGAGTGATCATATTGCCACTGACTCTGCTCTATGCCTTTATCCAGGTATGCTACTATCCAGGACTGCTCAGCATGTAAAAAAATCATAACAAGTCACACCAGTTTGACACGTAATCTTCTGTGTTTTCAGAGTTTCTATGTGGCCACATCCTGCCAGTTGCGTAGACTAGAGTCGGTGAGTCGATCACCCATCTATACTCATTTCAATGAGACAGTCCAAGGAGCTGGAGTAATTCGGGCCTTTGGAGAACAGTCTAGGTTTATCCTGTTGGCTAACGGTCAAGTGGACCACAATCAAACATCCTATTTCCCAAGATTTGTGGCAACCAGGTCAGATTCAGTCTCAGCTTATTCATGCTTTGTATGATGTAATCCATTCTAACTATATGCAATTTTTTTAATGTTATTCCAATAGGTGGCTGGCAGTAAATCTAGAGTTCCTGGGTAACTTACTGGTCCTTTCTGCATCTATTCTCTCTGTTATGGGAAGGGCAACTTTAAGCCCTGGAATTGTGGGACTGGCTGTGTCGCATTCTCTTCAGGTAGGAAACTTGTCAAAAAAGTCCTTGAAAATCTTCAGACAACCAAATATTAGGCAAGTCTATTAGGCAACAACTTCTCAAGAAAAATTTTATTGCAGGTTACTGGGATCTTGAGCTGGATTGTAAGGGCATGGACAGATGTAGAAAATAACATTGTGTCTGTTGAGCGAGTGAAGGAATACGCAGAAACAGCAAAAGAGGTACTTTTGGTCTGAAAGCTGATTTTTTTTCTCCCCCATAAATTACTTTATATAAAGCGACCATATTATATTTTTACATTCATTCTTGAGGTCACTAAGTCTTGGGTTTTCACAGGCACCATGGGCAATCGAGGACAGTTCACTCCCATTAGACTGGCCCAGATCCGGATCTATTGGATTCCAGAAATATGGACTTCAGTACCGCAGGGGTCTTGACTGGGCCTTAAAAGAAATTTCCCTCAGTGTTAATGAGAGAGAAAAAGTAATTATAACATCTAAACACATTGTGCCATAGCTGTGCTTTATTTTTTACTACATTCTAAGCAATTTGCTTAATGCGTTTAGGTTGGAATTGTTGGAAGAACAGGGGCAGGAAAATCATCTCTTGCTCTCGGAATTTTCCGGATCCTTGAGGCGGCAAAAGGAAAGATTTTTATAGATGGGATAAATATTGCAGAGATTGGACTGCATGAACTGAGGTCTCGTATCACCATCATCCCACAGGTACACCGGAAGATGGAAAAACAAATCAAATACCTTGACAAATGCACAGTGTTTTATTTTCAACTTTTTCCCTCAAGGATCCAGTACTGTTCTCTGGTTCCTTGCGTATGAATCTAGACCCCTTTGATGGCTACACTGACGAGGAGGTCTGGAGAGCTCTGGAACTCGCACATCTCAAGAACTTTGTGTCTGGCCTGCCTGACAAACTCAACCATGAGTGTTCAGAAGGAGGAGAGAATCTCAGGTACAAACCCCTTCTCAACTATGTTTATTTAATCATTTAATTGTTATCTGATATGACCGTTTCTGATATTCTGGGCTTCAGTTTGGGTCAGCGGCAGCTGGTTTGCCTGGCTCGAGCTCTCCTGAGGAAGACCAAGATTCTGGTTTTGGATGAAGCCACTGCAGCTGTAGACCTGGAGACAGACAATTTGATACAGTCTACTATCAGAACTCAGTTTGAGGACTGCACTGTTCTGACCATCGCACATCGTCTCAACACCATCATGGACTACACTAGGTATAACATTTTTTTATTTTTAAGAAAAATATGGTTATGATTGCTGACAATGTTCAAACTCAATCCCATTTATCTGTTCCCAACAGAGTGATTGTGATGGACAGAGGGCACATCACAGAAATGGACTCTCCAAATAATTTGATTTCTCAGTGTGGTCAGTTCTATCGAATGTGCCAGGAGGCTGGGCTAGTTTGAACATTCACTGCCAGAGGAACCATCAATGACAAAATCATCTCTTCACTCAGGAGAGACTATAAAAATGGTGCAAAAATCTCACAAACGCACCTGCTCAGACTACCTGAAATGTTTCCTCACAGAACTTACTAAAGGGCATATCTTGCCTTCTCTAACGAGAGAATCACAAAGCTCAGGGTGAAGAGGTTTTGCCAGTAATAGCTGTTCAGTGGCTGGTTGCAACAGTCATCTAATTTTTCTTCTTCAAGACTGTTCATATGTTTTTAGATTCAGTTATGAAAAGGTAGACTGGTTTTACTTGTATTGGAAAAGTAAGACTGATATCCCCTCTGCAATTTCTAGTTGGTCAAACTAGTAATAAGACATGGTATTAACATGGTGGCTAAAGTTATGCAACTGGCCCCGGGTGTGCACGTTTTCTCCAGTATTACAGACATGGTGTGCTTCAGCATTCTCCTGTTGATTCTTTAACTGAGTTGTGAGGCGCTAAAACAGGCTGATCCCTTTATGTCGACAACAGTCTCATCGCAGAATACAAAGACTTGAATAATGTTATCTTGCCATAGAAGTGTTCAGTAGGTTAATATAATGCCCACTTCAGATAGTCAGACCATGCACAGCCATGTTCAACACCTCTCACTGCTGTCAAAAGTGAACATTTGTGGAATTTTGTTTGTTGTTGTAGATCTTGGCATAACACAGCTAAAGAATTAGGCATAGTTATACTTGAACCTTTTCAGGTTATTATAAGAATTTATTAATTACTATATCAGCACATTAAACCTTAAATTCCCATAATGGTGAAAGATGCATCTATATTTATGAAGTGAGAAAGATCTGTTCATGTTAAAAACAATGCAACACCCACTCATCCTTACTCTGATTTCGTTTGTGTGTCTCTGTATTAATACTATTATTGTTTTCTTTATCTAAAACTTTAAGTTTGTATTTATGTATTTTGTACTGTATAATAAGTGTATTTTTATATATTTAAAACATTTCCATGCACACTACATGAGTGACTATCAAACTTGAAAATGTTTTTTTTCCTGAACAGCTTCAGTAAAATAAATGTTTGTAGTAGTGATCAGAAACTGTTTTCCTTCTCACTCTGACAAAAAAAATTTGAAACCCTGATCTCAGAAGAACAACACTGTTAAAACACTGACAAAGGGCTTTTTACAAAAATTTATTAATATTTTCCCTGTACATATCAGCCTGATTTATGAAACTAAGCACACTTAAAACTAGTGCATGTATACAAAAATCAAATAATAACTTTATGTTTACATACAAATTATATAAATATGTAACAATATATAACCAATATATTTATTTTTTTTAATCATTCAAAGTGTGTCTTTGTCAGTTCTTTAAAAAAAACTGATTGGCCTTTAAAAAAAAGCTCAGAAGGCTTAAATGATCTAGAGTGGAGGTACTGATGAATGAAACCACGTGGCACACTCAAGCGTACATTCAACAGATATATGGTATACAGCACACAGAGTGAAGCACACAGCACACAGCACACAGCTCAAGACAACCTGTCCTTAAAGAACTACTACGATTTAAGTATCTGACCTTAAAGTGGCATAGAATAATTCCTACTTGTTTTTAAAACATCACTCCCAACAAACCTGAAATATAAACCATAATTTGAGGTTTTTATAAAGAACAATAAGTGCATTTATAATTTTTTGGTGAAATGATCACTGAGAAATAATAGTAAACAAAGATCATAAATCAAAATACACCAACTAAATATATTACCAATGAAAACCAAAGGTCAGTGTAGACTCTAATGCATGATATTGGTAAGATGAGGCTTAAGTTGCCATTAGTGGGAGATACCCATTTAATAAATATGTTATATGATAAAATAATTTGATACAAAGAAAAAATATATTGTAACAGATTCCTCAAACTATAAAGATTAAATGAGAGAAAACAATGGCTATCTGGAGATTAAACTAGAGTTTTCAAACGTGTCTCTTATTTGACAATGAGAACAGCTTCAAATGTTAACTTTGGCTTGGGATGAAGTATCTCATGCTCATGAAGGGATTTTCCAGCAGCTGTTTGGTTAATAAACAATTGATCACTGCATCACTGGTACACTGCACAGAGAAACTTTGTTCTTTACTCCTAGTGAAACTCCATTACTAACCATCAACCACTAGCAGCAAAGCGCAGCTTAGCGGTAAACTGGGAAGTCTTCCAAATCGAAAACCGACAACAAAACAGCCAGGACTAAATCAAACTAGTTTTAAATCTCCCAAATGTTGGCATCAAAAAAGCAGCATTTGCAGCGAATCCCTCAAAATTTAACTGAAAGCGGAGGGCTACAATAGTAGAGGATGGAGTTGTGTCATCTTCACACTGTGTGAGCTCCAGGCCCACAGAAGAGGTACCTTCAGAGTCCTTGTCCCACAAGGTCCACTCTCCAAGGGCTCAGGTCAGTGATATGTACTGGATGAACACAGGGCTCTTCAGCCCCATTACCTTTCAGACCAAACCTGAGTCTTTGGCCATCTTGTAGAAAATTCCCTTCTTGGCAATTAAATTGGACGGAGAATCAAATTCGGTCATCTGGCCTTTATCGAGAACCAGCACCCTTTTAAGAAATATTTTTAAATATTATTATATAACAATTAAAATACAGCATTGGTGATATAATATATTATGTATTTTTAATATTCTATTCATCATTTCATTATTAAAAAATAATAATTACCTAGTGTAGTCCATGATGGTGTTGAGACGATGTGCGATGGTCAGAACAGTGCAGTCCTCAAACTGAGTTCTGATAGTAGACTGTATCAAATTGTCCGTCTCCAGGTCTACAGCTGCAGTGGCTTCATCCAAAACCAGAATCTTGGTCTTCCTCAGGAGAGCTCGAGCCAGGCAAACCAGCTGCCGCTGACCCAAACTGAAGCCCAGAATATCAGAAACGGTCATATCAGATAATAATTAAATGATTAAATAAACATAGTTGAGAAGGGGTTTGTACCTGAGATTCTCTCCTCCTTCTGAACACTCATGGTTGAGTTTGTCAGGCAGGCCAGACACAAAGTTCTTGAGATGTGCGAGTTCCAGAGCTCTCCAGACCTCCTCGTCAGTGTAGCCATCAAAGGGGTCTAGATTCATACGCAAGGAACCAGAGAACAGTACTGGATCCTGAGATAGAGGAAAAGGTGTTTAGAAATATAAAACTTAAAAATAAAACAGGGTAACAGTTTATTTGGATAGTCCAATTTAGGCATTATGCTACCAGTAAGTAACTTTAATAACTGCTAGTTGACATGTAGTTGCAGAGTATTTGAAGACTGTCTGCTTAATATCTTTTAATACTTTATTTTGATGGGTCAACAACATACTGACTATCAGAAACTTTTCAAGTATATATGAACTTATTCTACTAACCCTAAACCTACCCTGACAGTCTACATCGAGAGTTAGTAGAAATGTAGTTGCAAATTAAATAAGATTTAGCTGACATGTAGTTACAGTGATACTTGCAGTTAGTAGAAAGTCTAAAGTGGACTATGGAAATAAAGTGTATCCTAAACCTAGTTTCATTTTCACTGATGAGTCAACTAAATCATTCTAAAAGAAGAGATTTTTTAAGAGCTTGTAAACTTTACTACTGATGTCCTCAAGTCCGTGCCTTTGAATCAATGTTTAGGTGTACCTGAGGAATGATTGTGATCCTGGATCTTAGCTCATGCAGGCCCAGCTGAGCGATGTTGACTCCATCTACACAGATCTCGCCCTGAGCTGCCTCAATGATGCGGAAGAGCCCTAATGTCAGTGAGGACTTTCCTGCTCCTGTCCTACCCACAATTCCCACCTAATAATAACAACAACAACAACAGCACACAAATACATACATGAGGAAAAAGTTTTAGGTGAAAAAAAAAGAAGAGTTTACTGATGCTTGAAAATGCAGTGGTTCCAGGCACCTTTTCTCCTCCCTCAATGTTGACTGAGATGTCAGAAATAGCCAGCTCCAAGTCCTCTCTGTATCGCAAGCCAAAGTTGCGGATTTCAATATGACCAGTGGTCGGCCAGCCAGCAGGAAGAGTTGAGTGCTCCAACTTCCATTCAGCCTGTAAACAGAGACGTTCATGCAGCATAGACGTGCTGTAACTCATCCAATACTATTTGATTTAGCTGACTGCTTATTACTCTACTGTTTAGAAGTCTGGGGTGGGTAGGGTGTTTTTTAATATTTAATATTTAAAACAGGCTTTTTTATTTCATCACAAATAGTCATACCAGCAATTCTGTGAAAATTTTTTAACAATTTCAAACATTTTTTCATTATGATATAATTTATAATGCTATTTATTCCTGGTAAGCAATGCTGAATTTTTATAAGCCATTACTCCAGTCTACAGTGTCACATGATCCTTTGAAATATTTTGTGTGTGTGGACTGAGATACTGTATTTACTTTCACTTAATGCATCCTTGCTGAAGAAAAGTACTAACATTTTAAAGTATAAAGAATATTAATTAATTTGTCAAACTGCCTGTCCATTTAAATTGAGTAAAGAATAAAAGTTAAAAAAAAAAAAAAAACATTGGTCAGCATATCAAATGAAAAAAGACCGGTTACAAGATCATAGACACAGGCTTTCATTTCATACATTGATGCAAATTACAGCCTAAAATCCTGATGTTGGAAAAAAAACAAGTCCATGAAGATGTCAAATAAAATTACCAAAAAATTAATAAATTAGTGCCACATCTTGTGGACAGATCCTATCCCCCACCTCTCCATCTGCGCTAAATATCCTCATCTCTCTAGTACAGTGTGAGATAAGGAAGGAAACAGGGCTAATCACAGATTGGACTCTACATAAGTACAGAATGAACACACACACACACACACACACACACACACACACACACAATCTGCCTACTGGAGCACTGACCTCTTTCTCTGTGTCTCCGTATTCCTTCACCCTCTCCACCGCCACTATGTTAGTCTCAAGCTCAGAAGACATCCTCACCAGCCAGTTCAAAGATGTCGTGACCTGTGTGAAACACGGGATAAGTACGTTTTTGGAGCGACATTTGGTCTGTATCTCATGGTTTTAGGAGTTAGACTGACCTGCAGCGCATAAGAGATGGACAGCCCCATGATACCTGGACTCAGACTGTCCCTGGCCATCACTGCAAAAAGCGCTGCAAATGTCACAATACAGTTTCCCACAAACTCTAACCTCACTGCCAACCATCTGGAGAAGCACAAAGACAATGACACACACAAATCATTAACTATCCAAAAAATAAAAGACTAATAAGTACTTAATGACACCAAACTGACCTAAAAAAAAAAAAAAAAAAAAGAAAAACTGGTCAATTCTTACCGGTTGGCTACAATGCTGGGGAAATACGCTTTTTGGTTGTGGTCCACTCTCCCATCACTCTCTCTGATGAAGCGCTGCTGCTCTCCAAATGCTCTGATCACACTGGTGCCCAGTAGCGTCTCGTTGAAGTGTGTATAGACAGGAGATCGGCTCACAGACTCCAGTCGTTTCATTTGTCGTGAGGACGCTACGTAGAAGCGCTAACAGAGACAAAAAAACGGCAGCACCCAGCAGATAATTACACTTACACTGAAGTGTTAGATCTTTTATATTTAAATGTATTTTAGCCTAGGGAGTTGCTAGCCTTGCAACTGCATGGTAAAATAACTGACTGACCTGTACAAAGAAGTAGAGCAGACCCAGCGGCGGGATGATGATGGCCACCAGCGGTGTGGCGATGAGGATGACAGCGCATGAGCCCAGCACATTAAACATGGAGCCCATGAACATTTTTATGATGCTAGGGATGACTGAGTCAATGGTATCTGTCTCTTTGGCAAAGCGGTTTACCAGATTGCCACTGGGTGTGCGTTCGAAGAAAGACATGGGTGATCTCAGGACGTTGTAAAGCATGGTCTGGTGGAGGTAGCGAGAGGCTAAGATCCCACCAACAGACACCGCCACAGAATAACAGAACACTGCAATGCCTGTCAGAGAGAAAATTAAAAATTGAAATCTGGCTTTTCAGAATCAAACTGGTTACTGGACAAGCATGCTAAAATAAATAAATAAATAAATAAATAAGATATTTGATTGTATTCAAAAGGTATTACAATGCTGTAATATTGTATTTTAGAAAAGAAAAAACTAATGTATGTTCTAATGTATGTTCTATCCAACAGTGACCATATGCCTCGAAACTTCACTGAGCTTTGGTGTACCAACTTTTTCTTTTTTTTTGTAGTTGATCATTCTCACTGACATTTCTGCCTGCTCTCTTTTGCCAAACTGTTGATTCCAGTTGAAATATTCACTGTTAACAAATATTTAAGCAGCCCCCAAAACAAAAGCATGTAAAGGCAATTAATTTTTTTTTTTTTACAATTTTATAATATAATTTAGTTTTTAATTTCAGTGACCTTTTGTACATTACATAACCATGTATACCTATTTATCTATGTAACTACAAGCTAATCTTAAAGCTTGGTTGAGGAGGCCATGTAACATTTAATAGAAGTTGTCATAAAAAGCAAGAATTTAAATATATATGCAATAACACACAACAATATAAACGTCTCTCACCTTGTGTGAGTCCGAGGGCTCCATACACCCCTAAACGCATCTTTCTATGGGGCTGTGTGTTGTTAATAACAGGGTCATCTGTCCAGAGACTGAGCCAGTAGTTTGATCCCAGAGAGGACAGATGATGACAGAAGAACAGAAAGATGCTGAAGATGGAAAGGGGCAAACCGATAGCCTTCATATACTCCCAAAACACAGACAGTTTGACCTGCACAACAAACACCAAATCTCAAAATCAGATGGAAACAGTAACAACAATCGCACGTCCTGACACAGAGATGGTGGACCCGTACCCTGCCAGTGTTGGCCTTGTCAGCCTCAGTCAGTCGGGCAGCTTCGGTGGATCTGGTCTTCTTTGCGGCCCCAACATCATTGGGTTCAGTTTTCTGTGGGGTTTTACCTAAGCCTGCCGCATTAAGAGAGATCTGACTCTGCCTACAGGACACACATTAACAGCAGGCTAGTATATCATGTCCAAATATTATTAGTACATGACTTAAATGGTTGCTACATATAATACAGGGTCTTTATCAACCATAACACATCATTTCTAGTATATAGCACAAATAAGCGAGTGATGCAGTAGGTTGGCATTGTTTTTTTTTTTTCTGCCAAACTGATGGATGGCATCTGGAATGACTGATTTAAAGATTTGGTCACCATGTTTCTCAAGCTTAAATTTCTACCCGTTTCTCACACAAATCTCTCATGAGACTTCAGAAGACATATACAGAAAGCAATGCACAAATTAGGAAAGACAAAATGTCTCGCAGCTGGTGATTCATCATGTTGCAACACGTCTAGACAAGGTGCTTATTCATAACAAATAAATGAAAGGTAAGGAAAGGTATCTCTTACCCCAACATAGCTGCAGGACCCCCATTCTCAAGTCCTTTCCGTGGGACTGCTTCTGTGGATGAGAAAATATATACTAAATCAGACAGAATTACACATATCTTCCTGCATGCTTCATGCTTTTCCATGTCCAACTATTTTGTTATTATCTATAAATCATGTCATTTAAAAGCGTCTATGCAACACAGTCATTTTGGAACAAATTTTGTAATCAAGAAGCGACTAAAACACCAGGCCGCACTCGAGTACAAACATGTCTATATTTAATGTGGCAATAAAAGGCAATCGTTATTTGCTTCTAAGCAACCACACCTCTCAGGCTAGCTGAACAAAAGACAATCAAAAACTGAATCAATGTTTTAGGCTCAGAGGTGTGGGTTAAGGTTAGAAGAATCACCAGCAGGCTGCCCAGCACCTCGGACACATGAGGAACTGACACAGTGACAAAACTGGTGAAGGTCAAAGGTTGAAGCCATTCACAGTGCTCCATTCTAACAAAAATGATAAATGTGAATGATCCTGCACAGACTACAAAGACCTTTCACAAAGGTCTTTCACATCTTAATCGGATTAATAAATATCATTTTTAAATCAAATAAATATTATTTTTAAATGTTCTATTCAAAGAATACTACATTTCACTTAAACAACAAATCGGCATATTAGAATGATTTCTGAAGGACCATGTGAATTCAGCTTTACAATCGCTAAAAAATTGTTTTATTTATTTTTTATTTATTTTTTTAAATGTAACAATGAACTGATAAGTGTTATAATGTATTAATTGTGCATACAATTAGTTATAAGATTGGACAATGCATTATAAGGTGCTCTACAAGGCTCTTCTTTTATAATGCATTATGGATAAAAACTCTGATCAGATATATGCAGTCTTGGTTGAGAATAGGAGACTTTAAATAGTAGTGTTTTTTTTAAATGTGTCATTCATAAATTATGTAGTAGAACTCACACCATTGCATGGCTCTCAAGTGGGTTGAGATGGGATCCAATTATATTACTGTGAAAGGGGGTACTACTTACTCCATCAAAATGAAGCACAGTTTAAGAATGTAAAAAGGTAAATATACGGGTTGAAATGGGAAAGTACTGAACCACTTAGTGTGCACCTCAAAGATTTCAGGCCTCAGACCAGGATAATAAGCCCTATTCTAACATGCAGTACAGGCCTATTTAATTTATACGGCCCAGGGACAAACTACACCCTCAAACCTTCAGATATCCCTTTTTCGTCCTCTGCCTCCCCTCCCTCCTCTGAAGAGCCAACAGAGGGGACACAACAAATAAGAACAAAAAGGAGATGAAAACACATACTTACAGACCAAATAGATCACTAGACAAGGATTAATTTAGAAAAAAAAAAAAAAAGATGACACACAATGTGAACAACAGTAATCATTTAGAGGAAACGGCTATGTGAAAGGACAGACGCATGAAAGAAGCTCAGATATGAGGAGGCCAGCCTCACCTCCCCCTGACTCCTCCAGCTCTTCCTGCTCTGTGTTGCTGTATGTGCGCAGGAACTCAGCAAAGGCACCCTGTCTGCCCAGAAGCTCGGTGTAAGAGCCCATCTCTGTGATTTCTCCTTCCACCATCACCAAGATCAGGTCAGCCTGGGGCAGGAAGCTCAGCCCATGGGTCACCAGAACCCGCGTCTGAAAAAGTACCATGTGCGATGTGAAATCTCTATAAGAGATGTAAAGATATTTAGATAATACTTGGCTAAAATGGCCTTACTCTGCCCTGTAGCAACCCCTGAGGTCCGATGACCTTCTCAAAGATGTGTTTTCCCACATGAGCATCCACAGCGGAGAGTGGGTCATCCAGTAAATACACTGCACAGTTGCAGTACACAGCCCTGGCCACGCTCACCCGCTGTTTCTGACCTCCAGACAGATTCACGCCCTAAGATTACAATGTCACACAATTAAACCGACTGGGAGCTACTTAAATAACGTCAAACTGTTGTATTAAAAGCAGCAAGTGACACCACACAGGTTTAACCTTCAATCTACCGTGCTTGTTTATGACCAAATGTAAGAATCTTTCTAGTCTTTAGTTACCTTCTCCCCAATCTCTGTGGAGTCTCCTCCAGGTAGGATCTCCAGGTCTGGTAGGAGAGCACAAGCCTCAACAACCTTCTGGTACCAGCTCTCTTTTGCCTCCCGTCCAAACAAAATATTGTCTTTGAGAGTGGAGTTTTGAATCCAGGCCTGCTGAGGAACGTACGCCACAGAGCCCTGAAAAACATCAGATGCTCAATGTATTTCTGTATCATCCTATTTTTAATGTTACCCAAATACACTGAAAAACTATTTTTTTTATACTCTTCTTGAGCTTCATTTTAACCTTAAAATGTCTTTAAGGCATTGTTCTTAAATCAAAACAAAGAAGGGTTTGGGCATGTAATGAACCATTTCTAAATCAAATAAATAAATGTGGGACACTGATCATGTGACAGTCAGATGTTCTTGATTTCACCGAAGCACAAGACCCTTTTTGGATTATTTTCAAATCATGCGGAGTTGGATGTCAATCAAGGGAACAAACCAAATACTAAGACGTTATGAATTTTGAACCTTAATTGTTATGCTACTTATATAATGAAATGATCTAATATAAAAACCATACAAATAAATATATAGTCAATTCAATTTAAATCTGTACCTTGATTGAGACAGATCCTTCTTGCTTCTGCATCTCTCCCAGCAAAGCTGAAAGCAGAGAGGATTTCCCTGAACCCACATGCCCTACCACAGCAACAAGCGCCCCTTCAGGGATGTGCACATTAATCCTGAAGAGACAGAGAGACACGCTGAGACAACAACAGATACAAACAACAACAAACAGTTCACGCAACATGTGGACAGAGGTGGCATTGTGTCATGAAGGTATAAGAGAGTTCACTCGTTCATTAGAATTTCTTCATTCACTTCACTTGATTAAAAGATATCAGGCAAATCCTTCAAGGTATGCTGATTGAGTTGTACTCCGAGTGAACAATAATGCAAGTCAAATTACACAGTTCAATGCATGATTTAAAGTAAATGAGATAAAAAAATTAAACTAGCAATTTCCAATTTCCCAAATTTCATTATCCCTCTCATTAATATCAGTGGAGATTCACCAGATTACATTTCCTCTGAAGATTGATGCTTTCCTGTATCGGGGTTCATGCACATGTACTTGCCTGTGATGTCCTCAGTAGCCTGTTTCACTGGTTCTGCTCTATATAACTGCAATATTCATGTCAATGCTAAATGTCATTTTACTGCCTTGAAAACAATAACAACATTTGTACGAAGTATATAGGGATGGGAATTAATAACGGAAATTAAACAAAAATCGAATGATTCATGACAAGTTTTCTAAAATTGTGCTGAAACAGTACTAAAATACTGTAAACTGTAGCATTTATTGGCTAATAAATAGATTTTTGCATTGCTGTTGCATACAACAATACAAATATTGCCACACAGTGTAGTCCTATTCAAATGGCAAACAAATGACTAATCAGTCTTGTAACACTTGGCACCGACAGGTTGTATTTTCACATTATGAAAAGAGTTTTATTGCAACAAACTGTACTTCAAATAAGAGTCTAATCAAAAAAGTATTGTTTTTGTTTCATTTTGACTAATTCTTAAAGGAAATATCAACTTCTTTAAAAAAAGTAATAGTTGTACATGGAATCGTTCATCAGAATCATGAAATTCCGCACAATTCCCATCCCTGGTACTGAACAAAATGCTATTCATTGGATCATGTAGTATCTCTTTTATACGCAAAGAAAATGGTGTTACCTCTTCAAAGCAGGGGAGTCGTCTTTAGACCAGCTGAAAGCTCCGTCCACAATCCTGATGCTGTCAGAAGCTGAATGAGCAGGAGACAACAATGAAGTCTCTTAAGTGGACATCAAAACACTTCATACCCACAGATCTACTGAACAGCTGCTACTTTCTCATACAATGCTGTTTTATTTCTGTCTTGAAACTGTTCGGGGACTGGAGCGCTTTGTGAGTCAAAATCGTATTGCATGTTAAAAAATACATGCCACAGAATAGGGCAGATTTGAAGTGTTTGCGAATTATTCGACTCACTTGCAGTGATGGCTGGCCGCTCCACATTGTCTTCATCCAACTCCTCATGGGACAGAAAAACACGTAGACGCTTCATAGACACACTGGCCTGCAGGAAGCAATACAGCTCATAGTTAACCATGCTATTCTTCTTGATCCAATCACAAGTGGCTGAAAAAAAGTTTATTTAACATTCTAAGGTATATTTCAAGGTTCATATTTTATTTTTTTATTTTTTTAAAGAAAGTGAAACAGAAAGAGAGTAGTACCTGCACCATGCTGCTGATCACCATGGGCAACATATTAAGAGGGAAACGCAGGATGTTGAACAATGCCAGAGAAACGAACGCCTTTTGTGCATCCAGAATGTTATGCTCATCCACTAACACATATACTGCGAACGTGGAAAGGGCAACCTTTGTGACAGAGAAAAGATGAAAAGAGCAAATTTCACTACACAACCAAAAGGTAGCATTGAAAAGTGCATGCAAAAATAGAACTCAAAAGGCACCACCTACCAAAAATGGTGCACAGACCCAAGTAAAGGTGGACACAGCACCAAGGTAAGCGGTCTTCTTCAGCACACGCAATTCACTTTCCCGGATGGCAGAAACTTTGTCTTTGAATGCCAGTTCCCATGCGTAGAGTTTAAGCACTTTAATGCCATTCAGCACTTCATTCATAAGCTTGATCCTATTGTCCTTGCTTTTCATTTGGGCAACCTGTTGGTGAGGGTATCAGATTAACAAAAATGATCTAATTAACGAAACTGGCTGCTTAGCAGGAAAAGGGGTACAAACCTGGTAGGTTTTAGTTTTCATGGCAATGACAGCATTTATAGGAACCATCAGCACCATCACAGCAACTCCAGCAAGCACAGAAGGTCCCAGATTCTTAAAAAAACAAACAAACAAAAAAAGATGTATAAAAATCTTATTGCACTGATGTAATAAAATGAGCATACAAGCCAAGACACCTTTGTGTAGGCACATACCTGCCACAAGAAGTAAAGGGCCAGGATAACCTGCAAAGGTGCTGACCAAATCATGTTGATATAGGTGATGAGGTCCATAAAGCGCTGAGCATCTACAGACATCAGATTCACGATCTCTCCAACAGTGGATGTTCGTCGGGCAGCATTGGTAATGACCAAGGCCTTGACAAAATGAAGCAAAACATTACAAATCACTACACCACCATTAAAAATTACTTGTTAAATTATTTAATTAAAATTTACTTTATTCAGTAAGGAAGCTTTTATTTAAATAAAAAGTGACAGTAAAAGACATTTATAGCGAACAATTATAGTATGCAGCTTTGCCATAAAGTCAAGTCACCTTGATTTATATAGCTTTTTACAATACAGATTGTGTCAAAGCACTTAACAATATCAAATTGGAGAATAAATTGTTAGTAATGCATGACAAGCTTAAACACTCAATTATCAAGTCAAGGCATTTCATTATTAAATTCAGCGACGTCATTGCCTAGCTCAGTTTACTTTAATTAGTATCTGTGCAATCAAATCGACAATAAATCACTAGAAATTAAGTGTCCCCAAGGCGACAGTGTCAAGTAACAAATCTCCATCTGTAACAGAATGGAGAAAAAAAAAAACCTTGGGAAAAACCAAGTTTAGTTCTCCCCTGGCCAGACAAAACTAATTGATTTATAGTTTAATGTATTTGTGTTTTTTTATTAATTTATATGATTTTTTTATTTGCTATAACTTTAATGCATAGTTTAATGCATATATATATATATATATATATATATATTGAAAAGGCTACAACATGTTTTCCAACAGCTTATTTAAAAAAAAAAAAAAAAAAAAAAAAAAAAAAAAAAAAAAAAAGGAAAACAACTTACTAAACCCAAACTTTTAATCATATTAGTTTTAAAAAAAATATCCACATTTGGCATGCATTTTTGTGCACTTTTTTGAATCTCTGAGGGCTCTAAATTTGAAAAAAGAAATAAATAAATAACCTCCAAATGGTCATGTACACTGTATTACTACATGTTACATTTTAGCAAACAAAAGTCCACATACTTTCCTGTAAACGGCTCCAACAATGGCTGTACGTAACCTCATGCCTGTCACAAAGCAAACATGGAAATATTTCTGCAGAATGAGGGTTTGCACACAGGTACAAACAAACAGCAGGGTGGTGTAGAAGTAGCCATGCCAAGTAGGGGCACTTGAATCATTCACAAACTGGATCAGCAGCCTAAGATAAAAAAAAAAAAACCCACAGAATTCGCATGAGTATAAATTAATGTGTCAATCATGCAGCAGAATGCAGTTCTTCAAGTGCAAGAAAAGTGGACAAAGGCTCACTGCTGAGACCTCAGGTGTTATTTTCGAAGGATTAGAGAGGATTTATACATGGTCCGGTGCACAATTTGATGGCACAACTTTTCAGCATGCCAAAACTAACTCTTCACTGGAGCTCTTTTAAGAGCCACAGCTGTTGTTTTGACAGAGTGGCCTTCCCACAGAGTTAAAGTCATTTCTAACCACATGACTGTGATAAGGCGGAGGGCACACTTGCACTTCCCCTGAAGAGAACTACTGCTTCTGAACTCAGCACAGATGGGAATAATCCTACTTGGAAAAAAGAAACAGATGATTCTGGTGCTGCGTGTTCATACCTGAGAATCTCTGGCCCAACAAACATCAAGATGTCATGAATAATCTTATACAGAGAGCTGACGAGAAAGTATGGTCCAAAGGTTCGGCATAGAGCATATAAGAGAGACGGCTCGCCAGTTTTCTGAAGGTTTTTTGCAAGCAAAATCTCTGATTCTTCTATTGGTTGTCCATCCTTCTTTTCTCCCCTTGCTGCTTTTTTTGGTGAGTAGAGTGTCTTATCTACTGGCCTAACACAAAATATAACCCAATCAGAGGATTAGATGTTTTTGTAGCAGGTTGACTATTGGAAAAAAAAAAAAAGAAGTGACTTTTCACTTCCGACCTTTTGACCTTGTTGCATTCTTGGTCCCAGCAGCGCACCAGCTGTGGCACCACTCTTTGAGACTTATCCTCTGTGTTGAGCGACCACAGATCTTTCTCTTCCAGAGGCCTTTTATAACCAGTCACCATCAATCTAGGAGCAAACAAAATGAACGTACAATAGAAAAACATGCGGTCTGAATAAAAGCTTATTCATTAGCCCAAAGATTTAATAGATAAAACAGAAAGATAGAAATTGATGGGGAAAAAAAATTATCAAGAACTTATGAGAGCCAGAATATAACTTTTTGTTTGTTTTTTTTAAAAGAAAGAGTGATAGAGATGCAATCGTTTATTTTGCTCACCCGGTGATCCACCAGAAAGTGATTCTGGACAGGAATGAAGCTCCTGACTCTGGACATGGATTCTGTAAAAAAAAAAAAAAAAAAAAAACATTCACAGCACTGGCCAATTCAACATTTCTATAATAAAGCATATCTTTGCCTGTTTTAAGAGAAGTTAACTAACCAAGTCTTTAACAGCCTGTGAAAACAGCGGAGGCTGGTCGGACAAGCAGGCCAGGATCAGGGAGATGAGCAGCATGGTGTAATATATGTAGAAGGTGGTGTATTTGAACACATTCACGCTGGCCGGCTGAAAGGAAAGACCAAAGAACACTTTAAGGGTTTCCTCACATTTCAAATCAAACCTCATTTGTTGTTTTTGTCTGTACTTCAAAACTGACTGCCCTTTTGACTCTGAGGAAATATGATCCGTTTATCCGGGTTGTTCGGTATTCTGTGTACCAATTATTATATATTGATTGCTATATTAGTGATGTAACGGTCAACATAATACTGAGAAAATTTGTTCTACGGGAACAGTGTGATAAGGGACAGGAAACCATGTGGGGTAAAAGGGATTTTACGCATTCAAGCATTTACTGCATTCAAAAATGCTGATTCATTCATTCTACTCTACACAATTCTCTATTACACAGTTCACTATATGAGGAAAGAGTGAACAAAAATGAGCGTATTCAGACAGTGCTCTTTTGCGCAATTGGTGTAACATTACATACAAAACACATTTCAAATGACAAAAAAAATACATCTAGCAATTCAGATTGAGGTAAACTGCCACACAAAAGCTTATTTTGAAGAACATACATGAATGTGGACAGGGTCGGGTTTGTAAATATCTGATTTTATGTGTTTGACTACAAAAAAATAATTTTCAGTATGGCTTAAGAAGACATATCAATCATACTTTATTAATTTGTGCTGTCAAACTATTAAATCGCATCTAAAATAAAGTTTTAAATACATAATATATATATGCGTGTGTGTTTACTACATATATATATATATATATATATATATATATATATATATATATATATATATATATATAATGGGTGTTTTTAATCTCAAGAAATTATAAATGTATAAATATATATAACATTTGATTTATACATTCATATTCCTATATATTCTAAATTTATACTGTATGTGTGTGCATTTTTAATTAGTTTCATGAAAACAAAAAATAAAAATTAATGCAAAGGTTATATTTACCTCATTGAGTGCATGCATGATTTTGGAGCGAAAGGTGACTGTAGCGCACACTATGGCGATCAGCCAAAAATTGAGCATCACCCCTGAGGACTGGACCCCCTTCATCCGCTCATACTGGATCAAGAACGTAGCCAGCAACTAAAACGCATCCAATTACAAACCACTTCAATTTTGTAAACATCAGGCTAAGAAAAAAACATGACTAGACAACTTTTGAAGCTATAAACAATAACATTAAATATGGGAGAACTGTTTGACTCGTTTCCCTTTGCATGAAATCAATGCAGAGCGAAGAGCAATTGATAAGCAAATCAGTTAAATTCAGCACTTCCTTTTTTGAAAAACAGGTCTCACCATAGTAACGCCAAGCATCGTGGGGCTGACTAGGTAGACTGGGGCTATTGTAGCACCATGGCTTCTTTCCCAGAAAGAGTAGAAAACATCTGCCCAGCAGATAAGCCATAGGGTAAACCCAATAACCTGTTGGAGGAGAGTCACGTGACCTTGAAAAAGTGTTGACCTTGGCAGAGTTATCAGAAAACAATCGAAGAGCACACTGCTACATGAAAAGCATTGTACCAGAATCCTGTTTATTAATACTCACTGTTTTGGCTCTGTTGAGGTGGGTCATGCATATGTATCCACGGTCATTTCTTTTGAGGTATAAGATGTAGAAGGGTGCAAACAGCCAGAGGTAGAGGCAGGGTATCCAAACCAGAACCGTGTTCTGGAAACATGGTGTCAGGTCTGGATTCTGTGTTTGCCATGTCCGGTTCCAATCCTGAAAACACGAGAGGACAAAAGGGTGTTTCATTTCATCTCCCATCTCCAGAGATTCTTTCGACGAAACTTAGAAACAAAGTAACAACTGGAGTAGACACAGAGCTCTAGGCCGCCCAGAAAAGCCAACAAAGATCTAATGATGTGTGCAAGGAACAAAGACTCTTGAGAAGATCTTTCAGAGAACCAAAGTCAAGCATCCTTTCTGTGCAGCAGAGCAGAGCAGAGTCTTCAGCTTCTTGACAAAAACAAGGCTCCTTTAAGTAGTGACATTCAAAACATGCCTAAAAAAATGAACTGAACCTTTTCTTACAAAGAAAACCTAATCTTGTTCTCTGTAGGGAGCATCTCTTCCCATAATCCTGTCTCTGAGGAGGAATAATAGATCAATAAATAAAAGGGAAAAACAAATCAATAAATAAAAGGCTGCTCTGCTAAATTTTCAAGACCAGGACATGAAATGCAATTTTCTTGACATTTGAGCTAAATGCACTTGTACAGCCCTACCATCTCTTTTTTCCATTTTGGATTTGTAATGTCATTTATTCACATTTCACTCCAAATTCACTGTAAGGAAGATGTGTTTTGACATTGTGAAAATGTAACATTTCCCCCTTCCTTTCTCATTATTCTAACAAGGAAAACAATGAGAAAAAATATATAAAAAGCAAACAATTAATTATTTTGTTGATTGCTAATTTTATATGTAATAGTCATGTTTGCTGTCCCTTTAAATTACTTGAATACAGTTTATCTGAACAAAAAAGGCTACATTTCACAAAACATTTTCACCTCAAATTCCCAGGACTTTAACAAGGAAGAAAAACAATTATTTATTCTTAAATATATGCCACACCTATTTTATGGTGTGACTGTAATACAAAAAGAGACTGATGAAGAAAAAAAAAAAAAAAAAAGTTAAAAAAATATTTTATCAAATAACCTTCATTACAATTTTTTATGTTTTTATTATTATTACTATTATTATTATTATTATTATTATTATTATTACTACTACTATTACTACTACTAGTACAGAACACAGTTGTTTTTTTAGTTTGTTTGTTTTTTTCATCCTATGCCTCCAAACTTTTCATTGCTAATCTTTCATCGCATTGTAGCCTTGAACAAACAAAGGACTAACAAACGTAAACTTAAAACCTGAGAGCTTTTCAAGAAAAATAACAATGTCTACTTGGCATGCTGTCATCTGTCAGAGTGATTCATAATTTAATGTTTTGGCCCTCTGATCCTGAAGGACAAATTGCCTGTCTAAACCTGTCAGACTACAACTAATACTGATAATCCACTGACCTAACAGACCTTACACAAACTGGAACACAAATAAACAACACTTAATTCTTTGTAAATATGACAAATAATTACAATTCTCTAGTTAAGAGGAAACGTCCTAGCATTACAGGAATTAGCTAACCATAAACAAGTCAGAGCAGTGTGACAAGTCAACTCTTTAGCTTCACACTGTGATAACGACACACAACGAACAGGTGATCGTGTAACAAATCACTCTTACATGAGACGGTTAGGCCGTCAAAGAAAAATATCAACACTATTGTATTAAAGTCCACAGAGAGTTATATGCATGTATAGTAGTTGTTGTGTGGCTAACCGGTTAGCTTAGCAACGGTGGCTGCGTCTCAAAACCTACTAAGCTGTCTACCTAGGCAGCAAAATTCGGCGTTATAGGCGCATTTAATCCAAAACCGTCTTTTCGGACGCGCATTTGATGCACGGAGACACCCTGACACCCACAACGAGCGCAAAAAAGCGCGTACGACGGTCCGAAACGATGCCTAGGTCGAGCTGCTCGCTGTGTTTTAAGACACAGCCAAGTGTCTCCATGCTGCGGAATACAACCCGGCGAACCTGGGCAATCTGTTGAAAACAAAATATAGTCGGAGGAATAGGGTTCACGACAGCAGAACTGTTTATTCACTCACCCAAAATGGATCAGAACCGTCCAAACTGCAGAAACTGTCAATACCCATCGGCCGCGGGAAGGATCTGTTATAATTGACTGGGTTTACACTGCCTCCGTTTCATAACCACTGCTCTGTGTGTTATGATGTTGGGGATCCGTATAGAAGTGGGAGGCGTACACTGACATATAGGGGGCGCTGTCGCTTCATTAATTTAACGAGATCTATACAGCTGCAGACCGGCAGCAAAGAGCACCAGCAGGTTCAGGAGCGCAGCTAATTTTATTAGAAAATCTGTACTTACGAACACCAACGAGAAAGGGGCTTTAAACTTTCTTTATTTCAACTTACTTTATTTAAACACAATACATAAGCTTAAACATATTTAAAATAAACTGGATAAAGAACCGTCTCAATAAACCCTCATCTATATGGGATCTGATCCCTAATGTTATCTTTTCCAAACTAGGTGGTTTAAAACTCTATCAGATTATCTCTTTTTCGCGTGATTAGCTTGGATTAGCATTTTTAAACACAATTTCACCCTTAAGCACACCTCACTTTTATCTTATCTGGAATAACAAGAATCTACTGTATAAACACAAATCTCCTTTTTTAAAAAAAAAAAAAAAAAAAAAAAAAAAAAAAATTCGTATTTTTTGTGTCTCAACGTTTCAATCAAAATGGTTCAATCTGTAATTAAAAGTTTTTAGTTAAGCATGGAATTCCTGTTAGTCCAAGAATTTGCTTGTTTTTAGAGGTCTTTCTTTTCCAATCTCTTGTAACTCTGTGGATCTTTGTAAAACATTTGTTGGATTTGTTTTGTTTCCGAGTCTATTTCTGTATGTAATCTGTTATTAGAATGGTTATGTAACTAATATTGCCTGGAAGAAAGTTTGATCATTGAATATTTGATTACTAACAAAATGAGAGAGATTAAATTTAAGTTGACTCCTACACAACATCATTTTTCATGAATGTGGAAAAAGATGATACTTATTTTATAAACCTTATTTTCCTGTTAGCTAAGTATCATATTCATAAATGTACATTTTCTAAATGCGAACATCTTTAAGATTTAAACTTGAAATGAAAATGTATATTGAATCTGTTTAATTTCCTACTAACTTAAAACCAATAAGCTAATAATGGCTTTGCTAAATATTAAATAAATTTGTATTATTAAATTATGTATTATTAATAGATGTAAATAAAATGTAGGCTACATTTTAATTGTTTGGTTTTAAAAGTATGCTGCTGTGTGTGTGTGTGTGTGTGTGTTATATTTAAATGTATAAAAAATAAGTAAAATTAACTAATATCATCAACACCAGCAC
Source organism: Puntigrus tetrazona (assembly GCF_018831695.1). Lineage (NCBI taxonomy): Eukaryota > Metazoa > Chordata > Actinopteri > Cypriniformes > Cyprinidae > Puntigrus > Puntigrus tetrazona. The sequence continues at coordinate 14,254,318 of NC_056701.1, read as the reverse complement.
TTTCAAAAGGTTAATCTTAGTGCTGTCTGTGAATCAAAATAAAAAACAAACAAAAAAAAGTCTGTAACTAACTCTAATTAACTGAATTAATTAAATTACTATTCAATGTTATAATACATTTAAAATCCATTATTTTTAACATTTAGCACAGAATACTAGGAATTGTAGTGATTTTTTTACTTTTCATTGAAGTGAACTTCAATCCTTAAACAATCCTCGCATGACCTAATTGTTTATGCATAAATTAATCTCCACTCAAGCTACAAAACTTGAGTGATTCCCAAAAGTACAAAAGTCTTGCCGGTTAAAAAAAATTCAGATCCGTGCAGCTTTTAAAAGGACAGAACTAAACATGCTGCCGCTCGTCATTAAAGGCATAGATGACCCAAAAATAATAATTCTGTCATTATTTACTCCCTTACATGTTGTCCCAAACCTGTATTAAGTTCTTTCTTGTGGTAAACACAAAATAAGATATTTTGAGTAACCTAACAGTACCTGGTCCTCACTGAATATAATAATATAATATTCAACAGAGGGAAAAAAAGCTATTTCAGGTTTAAAACGACCTGAGAGAGAGTAAATGATGTATATAGTGTATAAGTATATAGTGTTTCACTTTTTATATTTGTTAATTCAATACTGTTAAGTACACCTACTACCTGAAGAATAAAAGCACTGTTTGTTTTATTCTTATTACATTTATTTGTAACGTGTACAGTATCTATTCTAATGACAAAAATACAACAATGACAAAGATTTTTATCTTTGCTCATTTTGACCTAAATATCGGTCCTTCTTTGTAATTTTATACTTTACCTTCGAAAGGCTTTGTTTTTTAGAAAAGGGAAATTAGTTTGTCTGTGCCTCTCAGACAACTTGCAAAATAGTAAAATCAATGAAAAAGAATTATATGATATTTCTGAAAACAAAAAAATCGTGATATAATATTATTGTCATATTGCTCACCCCTACTTATTATTGACATGGCAGGGAAATAGGTAAATGTTAAAATATCAAACTGCTTATGAAAGCCATGAAATAATGAGCTTGTGTGATGAGCATCAACCTGTAACTGATGACTTTACAAAAGTCTATAGCTTTGACTTTAATTCTCATAAGCTGTAAAAGGTAAACTGGCCAGTTTAAACTGAAATAATATATATCGACTTTAGTCAAGTGACTGTGACAGATAGGCTACAGATAGTCATTTAGTGTTTAATGACCTTTACAAAACTGTCTTTCATTAGAAAAGCCTCATCATTTGCATAGGCTGTAGGCTATATTCTGGTGAATTTGGCTGTAGGATGGTCCAAATGACTTGCTCCACCCACCTAAGCCAAGTGTGGCTTAAAAATTAATAAAGATCATTCAAGGCAGTCATTTTTGGATACTGCTCTAAGCATACATAGACACTCCAAAAAGAAGAGGTTATTCTAGCATGTAAGTATTAATTTTATGCTATGCTATATATATATTGTAACCTATATACATTATAAATGTAATTAAAACTTGAATTATATATATTTTTGAAATATTGAGTTATAATAAAAGCTTATTTATAAAAAGCTAATCTTTTTTGCTATAGTTTGGGGTGGCAGGTTGGAACTCTTGAAATGTTTTGTAAAAAAAAATCTGTTTATGCACTGCAGTGTTATTGATATATTGCATAAGAACATCTGTATCATAAGAACATCTACAAATACAATTCTATTGTATTTAACAGCAAAAGTAATTGCTAACAACAATATATAATATATACAATATACACACTGACTGTAAAATGCCCCGGTAATTTGTCATGATAATACAATTACTTAAATATAAAACAGGCAATATAAATTGTCTCTAATATATCTGTGGTATTAGAAAGATTTTACTGGACACACTCAATATAAGGAATGATCATGGGGACTTTACTATCACCTTTCAGCAGGTTTACAGCTATTGGTTGTGGGTTGCCTGATTAGAATGTAAAATAAGGCTACATGTTTGCACTTCAATCGGTAGTGTCAAAAAAGCTAATACAGACAGATGATTAAAGTAATTTCTTATTACATCATAGAACAACTCACAGAAATACTTCAAGATGACCAAGCAACCAGAAAACGAAGACAGCAGCAAGTTTCTTTTCCTTGACAATGACTTTAAAAATAGCGGCGTTGCCCAGGCCGATTGGTCGACCAAAAAGATGGTGTGGATACCCTCAGAAAAGGAAGGTTTTCAGTCAGCCAGCATCAAGGAAGAGACAGGGAATGAGGTAGTGGTTGAGCTCGACAATGGACAGAAGATGACCATCAGCAAAGATGAAATCCAGAAAATGAACCCACCCAAGTTCAACAAGGTTGAAGACATGGCTGCACTGACCTGTCTGAACGAGGCCTCAGTGCTGCACAACCTCAAGGAGAGGTATTTCTCAGGTCTCATTTATGTAAGTTCATTCAAAATTCGCCTTACACAATTGGTTAAACTACAGAAGTCTTTATTTATGATCATAGCTCAATCATAGGGGTTTTCGAAAAAGGGTGCACTCCCATTTCTTATTTATGATTAATGTAAAAAGCAGTTGCTGCTTAATGCTTTTATGAAAACTGTGATATTTTGTAACCACAGTTTACAGTCACTTCTGATCTAATTAATGTATCCTTGCTGACTAAAAGTATTAATTTCTTTCAAAAAATAAAAAAAGAAGCTTACTGACCCAAAACTTTTTAATTGTACTGTATACATTGTATGCATTTATACTTTATAATGGGGGTCACATCTAAGGGAATCATTATATATCAGCCAGCCTTTGTATCTAAAAAGTTGAAAACGCTTTATAGTGTGATAAGAATGAAGAATATTTGTACCAATATATGTATAATGTATTATATTTCAGATTCCTGGCATACATTTTGACTATATATTTCATATTTATTTAAATCCAGACTTACTCAGGCCTCTTCTGTGTGGTGGTGAACCCCTATAAGCTCTTGCCCATCTACTCTGAGAAGATCATCGAGATGTACAAGGGAAAGAAGCGTCATGAGGTTCCTCCCCACATCTATGCCGTCACTGATAATGCCTATAGAAACATGCTTCAAGGTGACCACCGGTCTTAACTCTCTGAATGCAACCTTATAAAAACTATGACTAATTCACAGGCTTACTGTGGTTGTTATAGAAAAAAAAAATCATGTCTTTCTTCCCAAAATCAACATTTTCAGTGTTGTCCAATTGTGCAACAAAAATATAGAATAATAAGGAAAATGTAAAAATGAAGATTATTCATAGTTGTCCAGTCCAACAGAGCCAGCTGCGTATTAGTGTGTGTGTGTCAGGGAGTCTGTTTTACAGGCTGTGGATTAAAGGCATCAAAATTGCCATACAAGGGGCCTTTCCCTTTCTCACTAGAGTTTTTAACGGCTATTTTTGGAAGGTTGAACTGAAGTTAATCTCACCCTGTACTCAATTTAGAATATGTAAGATTTTGGAGGTAGGGATCTCCAGTGAACAATAGTGGAGTTTGTGTTTAGACAGCCGGGCCCCTTGTTAATCTCCTTCAGGTTCTTAACTGTGACAATTCATGCATTTCTTGTCCTGTCCTTGTACTGAGTTCAAATGTTTCTGTTTCTTTCTCCGCAGAGCGTGAAGACCAGTCTATTCTCTGCACGTGAGTTCTAACGGCCCTACGTATCGTTTGCTCCATGTACTCTTAAACAATAGTAAAGCATTTAGCCCAAGACCGACTCAGGAAAGAAGTATCCTCTGTGTCTGTGAGACACCATTCAGTAAAGATGCAATCAGCTGATACATTTGCAAGAATTACCAGAGCTTGAGTTTGACTGGTCAAATATCACACGGGCCATAAAATAATATACATTTATATGCACTATATCATTAAACGTGCTAAGCAGCCTGGCATGTAAATTCTAATGCAAATGATTATGGCAGCATTGTTTAATGTGTGTTTAATAGTGGCGAGTCGGGAGCAGGAAAAACGGAAAACACCAAAAAAGTCATCCAGTACCTTGCAGTTGTGGCATCATCACACAAAGGGAAGAGAGATGCTGGATCTGTGAGTTCAAAGTTTTTAAAAGATATCATACAGTATCTCTTAGAATAACAGTTTTTGCATGCCCTTATTACTGTTATGGTTTTGATAACAGCATAGTGTTCGATTAGAATAACAATCACGTGTTTATAATGGGATATAAATGTTTCAGTATTAAACAAGATATATTTAAATATTACATGCATGGTACAGTGCATTAATAGTGAACTTAAGTCATTCTCTGCACTTTTTCAATTTTAACTAATGTATCGTTTTAATCAGTTTATTATTTACCCCTGTTTAGCAACAAAAAGGACCCCAGTTAGCATATGTGAGTACATAAGCTTATTGTCATACATTTTTGGATATATAAATGTGCGGCATTTTACATGTCATTCATGGATGGCTAAACCCTGTATGGCCTTTATTTTAATATATGCTAAGCTATAATATGTCAAGTACACTAAAAGAGATTTTAGTTTACAGTTGGACTGCATTGAATCACAATGAATAACATTTGTTCTGTCCACATTTGTTTAGGGTGAGCTAGAGAAGCAGCTCCTGCAGGCCAATCCTATTCTGGAGGCATTTGGCAATGCAAAGACCATCAAAAACGATAATTCCTCAAGATTCGTGAGTTAAATGTTTACTTTGTCACTGAATATTTGCTCATTATCATTATTATCATAATTAACATTAGTGTCAAAACTTTTGCTGTTTTTCCTTCCCAGGGTAAATTTATTAAACTCAATTTTGACAACACTGGCTACATTGTTGGAGCAAACATCGAAACCTGTATCCTAATAAATCTTTCCATCCGAACAGTTTTATATCCTAATTAGTTAGAACAATTTAGCCAAGCACACTCATTTTCATCTTAATGACTTAATTAATCCAGACCTCCTGGAAAAGTCTCGATGTATCCGACAGGCCAAAATCGAGAGATCCTTTCACATCTTCTACTACATGGTGGCTGGAGCCAAAGACAACATGCGAGGTGGGTGAGGACAGAGAGTTTATTAGTTTTAGTAGACAGTTTTAGACTCGTTACCACTAGCAGTCATTCTCTTCCACAGATGAGCTCTTGCTAGAGGATTTTGGTAACTACCGTTTCCTGGTGGCTGGGCATGTGCAGGTACAAAACCAACAAGATGATGAGATGTTTGAAGAGACTCTGGAAGCCATGGAGGTCCTGGGCTTCAATGAGGAGGAAAGAATTGGTATTTAACAAAACAACGATTGGTTTTACAACTTAATGTCCTATCTTTTTGTGCTGCTTTACATGAAGTGTTTTGTTTTTTTTAGGCATGTTGAAATTATGTTCTACTGTGCTGCAACTGGGGAACATTGAGTTCAAAGCAGAGAAAAACCAGGAGCAGGCCAGTATGCCAGACAACACGGGTAAACAATCAGTCCAGAGGGATTCATCTGTGATGTTGCACTTATACTGAACTATCTGACTAAATCAAAATGATACTATGTTGTGATAAATGCATCCACCAGCTGCACAAAAAGTGTGCCATCTGCAGGGGATTAATGTGACTGACTTCACCAAAGCTATTCTCACTCCTCGCATCAAAGTAGGCCGAGAGCTGGTACAGAAGGCACAGACCAAAGAACAGGTGCATTACCACACTATCCCATACAGCTGCATATCCATTATTTTTAATTTGTACTGTACATACAGTAGTCAACATTTTGAAGTAGATCAAAAATGTTGTACTAAGAAAAGAACAGGTATTGTTCTTGACCAACTGTGATGAAAGGTTTTGATCCACTCCAAAAGTTGAATACTGTATATATCAGTTTGTATATGTAATATGTCCATTTATCAGGCTGACTTCGCAGTTGAAGCCTTGGCCAAGGCTATGTATGACCGTCTGTTTCGCTGGATCTTGGCACGTGTCAACAAGGCTTTAGATAAGACAAAGCGTCAGGGAGCCTCTTTTCTAGGCATCTTAGACATCGCTGGGTTTGAGATTTTTGAGGTGAGGCCAAAATTCTTTATTAATAGATTATAAAATCCAAATGTCAACTTTCAAAATCAAGGCTCTCCTTTTTTGTCTTTCTTGCAGGATAACTCATTTGAGCAGCTGTGCATCAACTACACCAATGAGAAACTGCAACAGCTCTTCAACCACACTATGTTCATCCTGGAGCAAGAGGAGTACAAAAAGGAAGGCATTGAGTGGAGCTTTATTGATTTTGGCCTGGACCTCCAACCCTGCATTGAGCTCATTGAAAGACCAGTTCGTACATATTAAGTCTAATAGTATTTGATAATCTTTACTGAGACTATTTTGACTAAGTCACTCAGTCGTGGCATTTCTCTTACAGAACAATCCTCCAGGTATCTTAGCTCTGCTGGACGAGGAGTGCTGGTTTCCAAAGGCAACGGACATTTCCTTTGTCGAAAAACTCACAAACACTCACTCAAGCCACTGCAAATTCTCTAAACCTAAGAATCTAAAGGAGAAGACTTTCTTCACTGTGCAACACTATGCTGGCAAGGTATTCGAAAGTCAGAAAATATATATATTTAAAATATTTACACAGTTAATGAAAAATTTGTTAAACTTAAAAGTTGAACCGTTGCAAAGTAAGGTACTTAACATGAGATCATTATGAGAAAAAAATATATGATTGCTATAATAATAATAATAATAATAATAATAATAATAATAATTTAATTTGATTTAGGTGGATTATAATGCAACATCTTGGTTAACTAAAAACATGGACCCCCTCAATGACAATGTCACAGCCCTGCTGTGTAACTCTTCCAGTGCTTTTGTTCAGGACATCTGGAAAGATGGTAGGTTTTTGTCATGAAAAAATGTAAATAATAACACTGTTTGCTTAAGTATGAGCAGAAAGACAGTAATTTATGCCAGATGAAGAAAGCTTTTATTTTTCTCCTTATTCCTTATTTTAAATGCAACGGGTATTTTGAAAAATGTATTTTGAAAAAAATTCCTGTGTTCTCACAGTGGATCGCGTGGTGGGTTTGGAAACTATGGCTAAAATGGCTAAGTCTGATAGCGCAGCTCCAACTGCTTCCAAGTCCAAGAAAGGCATGTTCCGCACTGTAGGACAGCTGTACAAAGAGTCTCTTGGCAAGCTCATGACAACGCTCCATAACACTCAACCAAACTTTGTACGCTGCATAATTCCCAACCATGAAAAAAGGGTATGCAAATATCAAAATATAGCAATTAATTTCTGTATTTAGTAGTACATCTAAGATGCCTTTTCCAAAAGGTAGACAAGAGCAGGTTTTACATCTGTTATATGGGATTTAAACATGAATTTAAAAAAAAACTATAGTAAAAGCAGTACTAAAATAGAGCAAAAATTCACTGCTTTTGTCCTTAGGCTGGCAAGATAGCTGCCCACCTGGTTCTCGAGCAGCTGCGATGTAATGGTGTACTGGAAGGGATCCGCATCTGTCGTCAGGGCTTTCCCAATCGCATCGTCTTTCACGAGTTTCGCCAGCGGTGAGTCATTTCTGAAACATGCTGGATCATTTCAGAGTTTGTAGATTTGGATGTTTCTAACTGGCCAGAATACTAATTTCAATCTCCGATTATTTCCAAGCTATGAGATCCTTGCTGCTGGGGCTATTCCTAAAGGATTCATGGATGGAAAACAAGCCTGTACACTTATGGTGAGTTTGAGCAAAATATATATACTTACACTGTACTGACAATGATGCAATTTTTTTTAGCATTTTTTTTCTCCCTTCTTTTTAAACATCAGATCAAACATCTAGACTTGGACCCCAACCTGTACCGGATTGGTCTGAGCAAGATATTTTTCCGCACAGGAGTATTGGCACAGCTGGAGGAAGAACGTGACCTGAAACTGACTGATATCATAATTGCCTTCCAGGCCCAGGCCCGTGGCTTTCTTAGCAGAAAGTGAGTTCTGTATACCATCTACCTATATAGCTTCTTGCTGCAACTGTAGTTTTATTGTGGCTAAAGACCAGAAGTAAGCTACTCTATTTAAACATCTTAAAATTTCCAGGGCATTCAGCAAGAAACAAAAGCAGCTGACAGCCATGAAAGTGATTCAAAGAAACTGTGCTGTTTATCTGACACTCAAGAACTGGCAGTGGTGGAGACTTTTCACTAAAGTAAGTTCTAAACACAAATCCAGAGTTTTTACATGAAACTCTTGATGGCACACTCTGATAGGTCAAACTCAATGTGACATAATGAAACCATTACATGGCGCAGCTGATTGGCTGCTGATGTGAAAAGAATCAATGAGCTCATTAATCAACATTCAAATACTTGACTAGTACTTGCTGTGGCAGTTCTTCAGTAACCCTACTCCTTCCCCAGCTCCCCCTGTATATATCTGCTATGGGGTGATTTGGGTTTACTACAGTATATGGAGGTTAGTTTATGTATTATTTGTGCAGCAGAAGTATTTCTTAAATGCTCACAGCAGCATGTTATTGATGTATTGGCAGTAGCAAGTCTTGGTACTTGGTCTGCCGTAGAAGTAGCATAGCAGAAATACAAAACACATTCAAATTGTCATGTGCATTACTATGATAAACCCTCTCAGAGTTGTCGTGACAGAACTACAAATTATCCATGTACTGTAGATTTAAAATATAAATGTGGCCATTTTGTAATCCATTTATGTTTCTGTTTAGGTAAAACCTCTGCTTCAAGTGACTCGGCAAGAAGAGGAGATGAATCAAAAGGAGGAGGAGCTTCAGAAAGCCAAAGAAATTGCCCAGAAATCTGAAACTGAACTTAAGGAGATCACACAGAAACACAACCAGGTACAAGAGCAGAACTACATCCAAACTTAACTACAATGGTGCACTCATTCATACTGATTCACTATTAATACACTCATATTTCCTGGAGTGCAGGTGGTAGAGGAAAGAAACCAGCTACAGTCAAAACTACAAGAGGAGGCAGAGTTGTATGCAGAGTCTGAGGAAGTGAGGATACGGCTGGAGGCCAAGAAGCAAGAGCTGGAGGAAGTGCTGCACGACATGGAGGCTCGACTCGAGGAGGAGGAGGAGCGAAGCCAGGTCTTTCAGCAAGAGAAAGCGAATCTGCAACAACAACTCAAGGTTGAGCGGTGATCACTTATAACAGACTAAGTGGAACAATATTGACACTTTAAATTGCTAACTGTAATTTTACTGTATTTTTTTCTCTTGCTCTCATTGTCAAAGCATAAGATTTGGAAAATGGTAAATAAGAAAACTGTCCTGTTGTTTTGTGCAGGATTTAGAGAAACATTTAGTAGAAGAAGAAAATGCCAGGCAGAAGCTTCAACTGGAAAGTGGGGCTACAGATGGGAAGATTAAGAAACTCGAGGAAGATCTTTTTGTCGTGGAAGATCAAAACAGCAAGTTGCAAAAGGTTTATATAGTTTTTATCTCATCATTATATGTGAAAAATGAATATCAGATCTGAGTAATGTGGCTGCTGCTTCTGTGTGTTTAGGAGAAGCAACAGCTGGAGGAGCGGTTAGCTGACTTTTGCTCCAACCTTGCTGAGGAGGAAGAGAAATCCAAAAACTTAACTAAACTGAAGGCTAAACATGAATCTATGATTTCAGATCTTGAAGGTTTTTTCATTATGACTTTGGGTTTTATAGTATAGAATTGTCTATAGTTGAAAATAACTTGAATCCTAACTAAATTAATTTAGATATCAAATAATAAGTAAATTCATCAAAGCGTTTCCTATTTCTGTTTGTCTGTGCAGTTCGAATGAAGAAGGAAGAGAAAAGTAAGCAGGATGTCGAGAAAGCTAAACGTAAACTGGAGACTGAGTATAATGATGTACAGGAACAACTAAAGGACACACAGACCCAGATAGAAGAATTCAAGACACAACAAGCCAGAAGTGAAGTGGAGATACAGGAGCTTCAGGCATGGTACATTGTTACTCACACGACTGTTCAAATACATTGTTTCCCTGCTCATTGTAAATTGTAACCAGATCATCTGTATATTGACCAGCATAGAAAAAGAATCAGCTCAGAAGAGCAATGCTCTGAGAAAGATACAGGAAATGGACGGGCTTGTCTTAGAGCTTCAAGATGAGCTCGAAGCTGAGCGGGAGACTTGTAGGAAGTCAGAAAAGGCCAAAAAGGAGCTGGAAGAAGAGCTGTCTGCACTAAGAACTGAACTGGAAGATTCACTAGATACCACAGCAGCACAACAAGAGCTACGGTGATTACTTAAATGTGTAACTTTCAAATAGTAATTTATTACTTTTTACCATTTACATGCAATGTGGTAGAGTAGATGTTAGTCTTAGCCTCTTTTTTGGACAGAGCTAAAAGAGAGCAGGAGGTGACAATGCTGAAGAAGTTGATAGAAGACGAAGGCAGAAGCCACGAGGCTCAAGTGAATGAGATGAAACAAAAACATGCTCAGTCTGTAAATGAACTTGGTGAACAATTAGAGCAAACCAAGCGGGTAAGAAACCTGCTTAAACATTGGCAGTGCTTAAACAACATTAGCATCAGTAATGATACCATCAGTAATAATAACATCAGCATTTTTTTTACCTCATAAGTAATATCTTGTGAAATGATTAATATGAAATAAATTTACATTTCCTAACCCAAACCTGAAATACAGGCCAAAGTCAATCTGGAGAAGGCAAAACAGGCCTTAGAGAAGGAAGTTGTAAACTTGAATGGAGACCTTCGCTCACTGAGTAATGCCAAGCAGGATGTGGAACAGAAGAAGAAAAAGGTGGAAACCCAGCTTGCTGACCTTCAGACTCGCTTCAATGAGAGCGAAAAGAAGAAGGAAGACCTTGGAGATGCAGTGTCTAAACTGACTGTGAGTTTTACATTCAGAAATGTGCTCTGAATAAACACTTATAAATGATTATTATAGATACAGTGAAGGTTATTGTATAAACACCTGATTTATAGATGTCTTTTGTAAAAACTCTCAGATGGAGTATAATAATGTGAACAGCATCCTCAATGAAGCAGAGAGCAAGAACATCAAGCTGAGTAAAGATGTTACTAGTCTCAACTCACAGCTTCAGGATACACAGGTATTATATAATCTAAAGCAGGAATTAAAAAATATATACAGATAATATTTTATACAAAGTCATTTTGTTACAGAATAAATGGGTTAATAAATGTGCAAAATTATATTTTGGGAATAATAATTAGGAGTAAAACTGAAATATGATTTTGGGAAGCATTTGATCTTTGGGGAAGCATCTTGATGTTTTGTCTGTTATGATCTGACTGTTTAGGAGTTACTTGCTGATGAGACCCGGCAAAAACTTAATTTTTCCACTCGACTACGTCAAATGGAGGATGAACGAAACAGTCTGCTGGAACAAATAGAAGAAGAGGCAGAAGCCCGAAGAAACGTGGAAAGACAGGCCTCCAGCCTTACCACACAGGCCAGTCTCTTGCAAAGAACACCCTCAAAAATTCGCAAAATATGACAATCAGTTGTGCCAAAATGAAATAAAAAAAAAAAAAAAAAAATACAAATGAGGTGAATTTAATTTATAATAAGTTTGCTTCCACTGTAGCTGTCAGATACAAAGAAGAAGCTTGAGGAGCACTCCAGCAATTTCCAAATGCTTGAAGAAAGCAAGAGACGTCTACAGAGGGATCTGGAAGCCACAGTTGGAGAGTTTGAGGAGAAAGCTGCAGCCTATGACAAGCTAGAGAAGATCAAGAATCATCTTCAGCAAGAGTTGGAGGATGTGCTGATGGAGCTGGACAACCAGAGACAGCTGGTTTCAAATTTGGAGAAGAAACAACGGAAATTTGACCAGGTTGCATTTCTGTGCTTTAACTTCAGTTAAATTTCAGTTATCCTAATTTCATTTTTTTTTTAATTAAAGATGCTTGCTGATGAGAAGACCATCTCTAGCAAGTATGCTCAGGAGCGTGACTGCGCTGAGGCAGAGGCACGGGAGAAGGAGACCAAATGTTTGGCCCTCACCCGAGCATTCGAAGAATCCCAGGCTTCCTTACGAGAATTAGAGAAACTCAATAAGACACTTCGCACTGAGATGGAAGATCTGATCAGTTCAAAGGATGACGTGGGCAGAAATGTAAGTTGTGTTTTACAGTAGCATGAATCTTGGTCAGTAGTTTATAGTCAATGTTGAGACAAAGTTGTCTCAAATTAGATTACTACGTTTTGTATATAAACTACTGAAGGTCCATGAGCTGGAGAAGGCAAAACATGGACTGGAGGCTCAAGTGGAAGAAATGACAATCCAAATGGATGAACTTGAGGATGAATTACAGACTGCAGAGGATGCTAAGCTCCATCTGGAAGTCAATATGCAGGCTCTCAAGGTCCAGTTTCAAAGAGACCTGCAGGTCAGAGAGGAACAAAATGAAGAGAAGAGGAAACAACTGCTCAAGCAGGTGAAGACTGCTTTCTTTGATTTTCTGTTGATCAATGGGTGAGCATTATCTGATTTTGTAGGTCTTCCTGCCTTGCATGACAATGTAGACTCCTTACTCTCCTCCAGGCATCAATTGTAAAAAGTTTTGAGATATTTACCCACTTGGCACACAGGTACGTGAGCTTGAGACTGAACTAGAAGATGAGCAGAAAATGAGAACTTCATTGGCAGCTGCCAAGAAGAAACTTGAGGGGGATCTGCAGGACTTTGAAGACCAAGTTGATGCAATCAGCAGGGCGAGGGATGAGGCCTTTAAACAGCTCCGCAAGACTCAGGTCAAACCTTCACATTCTTTTGGAGTTTCCCAAGCCTTTATCAAACTTCTTCTATGTGAGTTTTCTTCCCCATGACAGGCGCAGATGAAAGATTCCCAGAGGGAGCTGGAAGATGTGAGAGCATCCCACAAAGAAGTTGTTTCCGAAGCTAGAGAATCTGAGAGAAAGGCCAGAGCCATGGAGGCAGAAATCTTACACCTACAGGAGGTATACATGATACCAAATAGCACATTGCAATAGGCTTAAATATCTTGCCATACAATCGTCAATGTCTTTGTAGGAACTGTCTATAGCAGAGAGGGCCCGCAAACAGGCTGAGCGAGAGAGAGATGAGATAGCAGGGGATATGGCAAGTGGCTCATTTGGAAAGTATGTTGGGAATTAACATTTGCGAAATGAGAAAATAAAATTATAATACTTTGAATTTTAAAACTGTAACATACGATACGCAATGCTTGTCCACTGATAGATCTGGCGTGTCTGATGAGAGGCGTCGTCTAGAAGCCAAAATTCAACAGCTGGAAGAGGAACTTGATGAGGAACAGGCAAACACAGAGATGCTCAGTGAGAGACTGAGGAGAAGTGTGCAGGAGGTGATGGGGTTAATGTGCCGTTCATCCACTTGTATGCTGTAGTGAAGGTGTTCTTTTGAGGTGATACCACAGATTGCATTCATCTATAACTAGGTGGATCAGCTGACCAGCGAGCTGCACGTTGAACGCTCCAATGCTCAGAGGATGGAGAGTGGCTGGCAGCAAATGGAGAGGCAGAACAAAGAGCTTAGGGCCAAGCTGCTGGAGACGGAGGGACAGGTGAAGTCCAAGCAACGGGCCTCTGTAACTGCACTAGAGACCAAGTTACAACAAATGGAGGACCAAGTGGACCATGAGAGCAGGTAAGATCATTAATCTTGTAAAGACAAGATGGATTTGGTTATGGACTAAGGGATTCTAACTAGTCGTTTTTTGTAACAGGGAGAGACAAGCTATTGCCAAGGCCATGCGTCTGAAAGACAAGAAACTAAAGGAACTGATGATTCAGGTAGAGGATGAACGAAAACAGACAGAGCAATTTAAGGACCAGGTATGAAGTATTCCTGTCCAGCATTTGAGTTTTTAAGGTTCCATGTTTTGTCATAACATTGATGTCACCTTTGTTGTAGGCTGAAAAATCAAATCTGCGAGCAAGGCAGCTTAAGTTGCAGGTGGAGGAGAGCGATGAGGAGTCTCAGCGTGCCACTGCTGCCCGTCGTAAACTTCAGAAAGAGCTGAATGAGGCCACTGAGGCCAATGACGCCCTGATCCGAGAAGTGTCTTCACTCAGGAGCAAACTCAGGTTGTTCTCCAGTAACCCCTTTCTGTAATGTATGTGAAACCAGAATCCCATTCATTGACATCCTCCTTACTGCATTCTACAGCAACATACATTCAGAGACATAAGTTTGCACTTGGAACATTTGGAGATGTGTGGTTTTTAATTCTTTGTATGCTCCTCAGGCGTGGCAGTGACTCATCTTTCAGCAGTCCATTAAGGCGAAGTGGAGGTGGGAGCTTTAGAAGAACACGCAGGAGCATGATGGAAACATCTGAGGTCCCTGAAGATGAAGATCCTGCTACTCCTGTGCATCAACTCGAGGAAACTCAAATCGAGCCAATCAATGGCACAAAGGATGAAAACTAAAGAATTAATTCCTAAAGCTTTTCACTATGTTTTTGCCATTTCTGAATGATAATTTATGCTTATGTAATCCTAAAACAAGGTTTGGTATTTATTTCTTCTCTTCACTGACTTCAACAACTGGCTAATTCTAATAGGGTTTTTAACAAGCAATCAAATTTCTATTGTTCAGAAAATACCATAACATTAGTATTCACAAAGTGATACTAAAAGTTATACCACACTGCACCGTGATATGTATTGTTATTATTATATAATTGGAATTATTAAATATTGTTGTGTTAAAGGGGTAATTGATTGCTATCAAGTAAAGGCTTTAATACAACTTGGCTGACAAAGGAGTAGAAATTGAGGGTCCCCTTTTGCCAAAAACCTAAACTCCTATAATGCATTTTTAATCCATTGTCCATAGGCATAGTTTTAACTAAATCTGTGTCTGAATGATGTAAAATGACAACTACAACTGATGCATTCCTGCTGACAAATTAACTGGGGTATCTGGGTGCACATAACATAGGGAAAGAATATACATTACTATATATATAGAATATACATTACATATATATATAAAATACACTGTAACAATGCAAAGTTGGATGGAAAACTTTTTTTGGTCAAAGTCTTCTTAATTCAAAGTGTATAAGTCGCGTTTGTTGACCTCACTTGTATTTTCTGCTTCTGAACAGCTGTGTCTTGCATGTAATACAGCATTTAGGACCATAACCAAGAGTTACTATTTCTGAAGGGAAATAAATGTCAAATCAGTCCTGTTAACTACACATTTATTTTGAAGGTTATGGATTAACCAACAATGAAATGGTTTTACAGACAGGATAAACTTTGCATTGCCTTTGCTGAAGAACGCATGGACATTGCAGACGTTTAGGTTCATTTATAACAAAGAAAACCCATGATGGCAATAATTGGCAACTGTGCATGACTTGTGCATAGAGACAAATACTTGACAGAATTTGAACTGTAATGACATCTTTAGTGAAGTTATTGCTTTCATGAGGCCCTGAGATGGTGCGATCAAGTGTGATAAATCTATCAATCATGATACTCCATTTCTATCATTTTTCATTAGTACCTCTAAGCAAAAATGGATAATATAATGTATCAATTTTTCTTTACAACTATTTTTAACATAAAAATATCTGTACCCTTCACTGAAGTATTCATATTGCTTGTTTCTTAAATGTACAACTCAAAACGAAATGTGAAAACTAAGCGATTAAACGCCACTCAGAATTCCATTTCTCCTGTTAATGGAATCCCTGACACATCAGAGAATTAATACATTGGAAAGCTGCAACTCCCTTCGGGCTAATAAGTTCCCCAATACCCAAATTAACTTTGAGGCAAAGCTTATTATGGCCACAAAATTAAGGCACATTAAATTCATGTTCAGCGCATAATATGATAGCAACTACCCTCCAGTACTGCAATATAATCTTTGAAAACAAAGATGGCACTGACAGTTCACTAGCTATTACTAGAAACAAAAAGGCCCCAGAAAGGATCATGCGTAAACATTTTGCCTACTGTTGGTTACTTACGTCAGCCCCTACAAGGCAACGATATGAACAACAGCTTCAGTTGATAACATCTGACCAACCTCCTTAGAATTTCAAATCAAAACACTAAAGACATGACATTCAGTTAGTAACAAACATATATCATTAAGATGCTAGTTTCTAAATAAAATAAAATCAGGTATTTCTAAATTAAAAATGAACCTGCTATTTACCTTGTTTCAGTCCTGTGACCCACAATAGGCATTTCACTGGACATTGATCAGTAGTTTAGTGCCAAATATAATGGGACTGCAGGGGTATATCTGCCAGTGACCTGTAACAGTCTCCCAATTTATGGTCCCAAAAAGAGCAAATAAAAATGACAGTGCAGATACATTTAAAACTGCTATAAATCACCAGATATCTAAAAACAACACAACAAAAACAAAAAAAAAAAACACACAGTGAATTTAAGAGATAGCACATCTGCAAAACCACAATGCAAATCTCCAACAAAATAGTAAAATTACAGGTAGTAGTTTCAGTCCACAGACACAACAACAGGGTTGATATGAATGTTAAAGCAGGCCCCTTCTCAGATAGTGGAAGACTTGGGGCATAAGATATGATTCAGCTCTTGAAAATAAAGCATTTCCATATTAATGGTTTAGGAATACTTGTTCTCCCAATGAGAGCGAAAGACATGCTTGTGCACTGGTAGCGAATATGACTTTATTCACAGCATTATCTTGGGTCCTGTTCCAAAGTCCAACCGCTTCACCATCCTGCAACACAAAACCGTTTGAAGAAAAATGATTGTCTACAAGTCAGACATGATACAATCTACACCGTTTTGGTCAGTTACAGAGATGTACGGAAAGTAATAGTGATACTCACCCCTTATCATACAAGCCATTTGTGTTGGATGGGATTTCTGGGGTTTCCCGTGAAATGCTTGGTGTACCCTGACTTATCGCCGCACGGCTAGGTGTTTTCTCATGGACGTGTAACTCTCTGCATGATGCCAGCTTTGATTCAAGGTTCTGAAAAGAGAACAAAGGGACATCCAAACTACAGACCAACCTCAGTTGAAAGTGTGTATTTTTTGGTAATATCCACAGTTACAGCTGGACTCACCCCAACTTTCCTCAACAGTTCTCCAACGATATTGAGGGCAGATATTCTTGCAGATGTGGTGAGAGGAGTTCCAGTCAGACCTTCAACTATACATGACAGATAAAAAAAAAAGTATAAATCAAAACTCTTGAGTGTTATAAATCCTAAGGCTTCCTCTCCATCATTTAAATTAGTTCTTTCTACCCATTCTTTCCTTTACCAATCCTTCTCTTGACTTGACTCAAAATTCTTTGATAGCAAAATACATTGTTCAGTGAAAGTAAATGATTTAGTATAGTTAGGCCATGCTGTGTGTGCACTCACTTCTGCTGTAGGAAGCGGAGGGGGTGTTGAATGCGGTCCCTGAGCCAGGAGGTCTGGAGGGTGTGGCGTGGAGAGATGGGAGGGCAGAGGTCACAACAGACGAGGGTCTGGAGGGTGTGGCCTCTGGCTTCTCTATATCTTTAGGAAGGCTGATTGACGGCTTGCGCTCCTGTTTCTGCTGAACAGCCAGTTCCTGTCTTAAATCTGCCACGAGGGAAAAGGAGACCGAAAACACTGAATCTGTTAAAACATCTGAGACTGGCAAATCAGGTGATTATTCTTCCGATCATCAAATATATATATACAAACGGGTTTCCCTTGAGTTTACCTCGGGCTTCATCTTTTAATCTCTGTACTGATTCTAGAAGATTCTCTTTTTCATCAAGCTCACTCTCGAGGAAGGCATTTCTCTCTATAACATGATTCATTCTCTGCTCAAAGTCCTCAAGTGACATTATAGTCGCCCTATAAAAACACAAACAGGTATTAGTAAAAATTGTCATAAATAGATAAACATAAAAAACCCTAAATGCACCTCTTAGTTCTTTCCAGGTCATCGTTGGCTTGTTCTAACTCCCGGATATATTTGTGCAGTTGGTCTTTGATGGCTGTGGTCTCTGCCAGGTCTCCTTCTAGAGTCGAGATCTGCCTGACTGCCTCAGAGTGCTGAATTTCGTACTTCTCCTGTTAGCAAAAACAGAAAAGAAAATATGCATATGAGAAACTACACTTAAACTTAGACTTTTATTCTAAAAAAAAAAAATAAAGCACTAATCAAAAGTTGGTCTTTTTTTTTTTTTTTTTTTTGATGTTACATGCATACCAAAAGCTATATTTGTGTAATCAAAAATACAGTAAAAACAAAAATAATCCATTCAATCCATGATACTTTTTTTTTTTTTTTTTTGATTTTTTGATGAATAAAAAGAATAATAAACTTAATGAAACTGAAGTGTACATAAATATTTGAAGCTATTTTTAACAATAAAATACTGTCTTTGAATTATCAAAATTTGATAATTGGCTTTTTAGCAATTTATGATACAGTCAATTAATTGTGATTAATCGGTTGGCATGTAATTAGGGTTGCTTTATATACAGGTGTTGGCAAAATATCAAGCTGGATCAAACATAAAACTTGCGCTGCATAATTGTGCTGACGATTAAAAAAAAAAAAAGTGTTGTGAATACTAGTATAATGTACATGTAAACTAACAGAGCTATGCAATATGTTGTTTTTACAGGACCACTGCACTTCTGATAATTCAATTATTGCTCAATAATAGAAAAAAAAAATACAATTCTGATCATTAAATGGTGCTCTTTCCCTGTTTATGTGTTTACATTTGAAAACAAGCAACACATCTGTCTCATGTGTGTCAGTGTTTTATACAGTGCTCTTAATTCATCTTTTAGGCTGTTTATTTGTCACCTATGATATTGATTTAGTATGGATTCCAAGGTATTAGATTTTGGTATTATACCAAAGCCAACACTGTGGTATTGAGTCATCCCTAGACATAATTGTAGTGAACTGAAATGCCTAATGAGATGTACCTTGGCTTAGGTCTCTTTTTAAAAAAAGAATCTTGCAACATGGCTTTACAACCACGTTTGTGCAACAAACACCAAGTAAAAACATGAGTGAGCCTCCATGCCCTCCAGACACTGATGCAGAAATAAGCATCAGCTGATTTCCTCATCCTGAATTGGATCTCTGTTTTTGGTCTGTGAATGTGAGATTGTGTTCTCAGTAAGCACTGAAAGAACCAGACAGAGACATTCTGGATGTACACATTCAGCCAAAGAACATTCAAATGGCTTTTATCTGTGGTTATATGCACTTACAAATGAATGTCAGTTATAGATAAAACTCTTATTCAAATATTAGATAAAACTCTATTAATGTGCTTTATGAGACATCAGCGTCACAGCTATTCACAGTTCAGTGAGGCTATTCAGTTTGAAAACTATTATGTTGCTTACATATGGTTAGAGCTAATAGATCAAATTGGTGTATTATAAAAATAAGCACATATTGTCGGTGGTAGTAATGATAATAACAACAACAACAACAACAACAACAAGTAGTAACTTTTTTATATATTATTATCATCATTATTATTATTATTAAGAACATAACATTTTTCATGTAATATTTTGCTAAGCCATTTTTGCAGCAATAAATCAGTTTTGCAAACTGTTCAGGTGTGATTTGGGAATGTTTTCCTGTAAATGGACCTATAGTATATTTTTTTTAAGATGTTGGCGATTAAACGTGTATATATATTCAGAAGCACTTACATTGTGACTTTGCCCATGACTGTAATGTATTTGCATTCAACTTTAGTCATCTGCACTTTCGTTTACAAAAGTATGGCATTGGAAAAACCTGCCACCCTTAGTTACTATTGCTGTGTCTGACAAGTAACAGCATTCTCACTACCACACATTGTGTTTCCCGTAATGAAAATTCATCACAGAGCAAAGAGAGAACTGACAAACTCTCCAACAGACAACAGGATACAGGTATTAAAGTCTTAACTTTCAAATTATCATTTAATTATTTCAAATAACTACAGTTCTGTGGCTCTTTAATGTGTCCTGACAAATTGTTGTAGTGGCTCGTTTCAAGTGGCACATGAAATAATCATCTCTTCATCTTTACTGGTAATAACATAAATTAACGTGAACATCAGAAAGTGTCTTGTTTCAACCACAGAAAGATGTTTTTACACCATTCTTCAAGTTCAAGTCCGACAACGTTAATCTGCTCTCCTGTCTGGTCTGTTTGGCGGACAAAATGGCAAAAGTCAATCTTTGTGATATAGCCCTGGTGGTAAACGTCATCTAGCACTAAGGCTGTCACAATAACCGCAATACAGTGCTATTGAAGAGCATAATCAATATGCAAAACAATGTTCATGAACTAATGTTCCATTATTTTACATAAGAATACATATCTGTTCAAATTATCATAGCATGTGTTAACTAAACTTACATAACAAGATTAGTATTATTAAATTACTTATTTAATAAATGAAAACAAATAGAACCAATTTGCCATTAAAAACAAAAATTAATTATTTTAATGGCTAAAAGAGCAGCTGTGTAACAGGGAAAAAAGTAAAAAGACACAGGCTCCAGTCGGATTCAGGCTAGTCATTTTGATAATCTACTGGACAAAGGCATATGTTCTACTGATCTTAATTGGAACCAAAATCAATTTGGTACTTGCGTATATATCTGTGGATCATTATTTTGTCATTGCCTTCCGTTTAGTTCATTTCAATAACGCGATTTGGATTTCTGAATATGACCTTGTTACACTGTAGCACATACACTGATTTTGTATATGCGGTAATACTGCATATTATTGAGCCGCTCAAAATTACCGCAAGAGAAATTACTTCACCACAACAGCCCCATCTAGCACCTTAGATCAGCATCAGGTCAACGTGGGTCATGGGCTTTCCATGTATCAGAGAGATCAGTCAAATACATAAAAATCTAACAGCGACTACCATAAATCAGTTTATGAAGCATGCGTCTATGATGCACCGCAGTACCTTGTAATTTTCTAGTTCCATGCGGAGTCTGTTGTTGGTGGTAAGAAGCTCGCGATAACGGGCATCACACTGCTTCAGCTCAGTCTCCAGCTCTGCCTCATAGTCTCGACTCATCTGCTGAAACTCCTGCAGCTCCTCCTGTGCCTCCTCAGCCCTGAACAAGCAGTGATTCGATACGATGACTGAATGTGGGCTGTAAAGGCAGATCTTGTACTTCGATTTATCCCAGGTGTTTAGGAACAAACATGGGCTCTGCAAAACTGCCTCTTTTTTTTTACAATGTAGATCAAACATCATTATGAACGAAAAACATCAGTGAAGTACCTTTGCTGGTGTTTGGCAGCCTGTTCCTTCCAGTAGTCCCTCTCTTGTTCAACAGAAGAGAATGTTGCAGGCTCAGGGTCACTCATTGCTGTTCAGTCAGGATTACTGGTAAAATAATAACCATTAATATATTACAAAACGTAGTAATAAAAATTAATTAATCAATGGCTTAAATATATAAATTAGATTATATGAAAACACTGTTGATGTGTCAGCCATAAGCATCCATAACCACAATGATGAACATGGTAATACCTGAGCAAAACCTGTTAAACCTACTTATTAGACTATTCTGTTACTGAAAGTGTTTCTTCTTGAAAGAACGCACAGCTTTTTTGTATAGCAAGGGGGAAAAACAGAAGAGGAAGGGCGTGTCTTGTGATGATTTTAAAAACCTAAAGATATTTTCCCTCAGGCATACAACTCACTATTACGCTACCATTTTAAAAGTAACAACACATCAGTATTTTAGGACTGTGTGAGTTATTAGACTACCTGAAGACTTCTAAAGAATGTATAACCTAACAACAGAATTAATTCTCATTAATTCTAATTCTATTCAAAAATTGCAATAAAGCGGTATGTAGTTATGTTTCGAATTAAATAAACAAGAAGTCCAGATGAAGCAAACATTTCTGGAATACCATCATATGTAACGTCAACGACTTCAGTCTTGGATTAGCTAACTTAACGTTAGCTAGCTAACAACAAACCGGCCACTTAAAGTTCTTAACAGTCGGCAGATTCGGGCTCCGACATAAATCGCCTTAATAACGAGTGAATAAGACGGTTATGTGTAACCTACTTTGTTTTATAATTAAACAACTATACGATGAAGAGTCTGTTGCGCGGCGTTTTGGAGAACTAACACATCTCAGAACTCAACCGAACTGATAAAACTCTACCCCCACTATTCTCAAGAGCAATCACGCTAGCTAGCAACTTACCTCCGGCTAATGCTCAAAGTTGTTTCCTTCCAAATATTTATTTAGTTTCTGTGAGGGATATGTTCAACTAAATAGTATGATTACGATTCTGAGAATAAAATAATAGCACTACACGAACTATTTTCTGGCACGTTACACTCCCGACAATGGGACTCTTCCTTCTGTTGTGTAAAAACTCTCAGCTCGTGGTTTGTTTCATGCCTGCTTCTGATTGGCCGATTTGTAATGATGCCATCATTTTGCATGCCATCGGTTGGTTGTTTGGATACGTTTGTTTCAAGTGATCCTCCTTTCTCTACCCCGAACACCAGAAGGCGCTAAAAATACCGCTCGACACCTCAAAATACGAAAATTATTCACTGTATCAATTAAAAGCTTCGTTGCATATTTTTTTTCCAAAGGCTCGATTCTGTAGCGATTATTTTACGTCATGGCGTAACACACGTCATGACGTGGTACGTGAGCAGAGTATTCTCTAATAAAAACTTCTGCCACGATATTGAAGGAATAACTAATACGCGCTTTATTACATTTACAAACTTGCCATTTCTCCAGTTACGTTCTTATTTCATAATGTTAACTGTAATTCCATATTTTACAGTTAAGGTAGAGAAGTTTTGATTCAGCTTTTAAAACAGTTATTTAGAAAATAATTGCATTACATTGAACAATATTATAATTATATTAATAATAATTATTAATATAATTATATTAATAATTAATATATTAATAAGAAAACTGACAATACTCGTTTACGTTTTCCAGATGAAATTAGTGTGTGTGTGTGCGTGTTTTCTCGCAGAAGCAATAAATGCAGTTATACATACAGATAATAATGTATAAAAATTATTCAGTTCGAAAAGTAATGGGTTTTATCAAGCAATTTATTCACTGTATTCCAGTCATTAAACTATTGATTGATTAATTATAAGTTTAGTCCTATATTTGTGTTAATGTAATGTAATATATTAGATTACGTTATCCTTTGGCGCCATTTTTTTCGTGTTGGTTGACAAAACTGTCACGAGCATTTTTAATAACATATTTTTAATACGCTTTATTTAAATATTTGCTGCAGTTCGGAATAATTTACTCCAATTCTCGTTTGCTCCTACACTGCCTCTTCTCGGTTCAGTTAATCGGTAGCAGACCGATTCAGTTTAATTCGTAAACGAATCATTTCGTGCATGCAACTAGATTAAATGAAAAAAAAAAAAACATTCAAAACTGATTCGTTCATGAATCTGCCATACTTCTTTAAAAGAAGCGAGAACATAAAGAACATTAACATTTTCACATATAAGGCAATGAACACACTCATAAGTATAAAAATATTAAAATAACAATATCCCAATTAAATCATAATCAACAATTAATTATATAATGGTAGATAAACACAGAGCTTCATATTTTCAGTCTAAAGTTATGTTTTTTTTATTCCCACAGAGCTGACCTACATATTTGTGCTTTTTCAGTGTTCTGCACATCTCTGCTGTTCGGTTTGGGCTGAATTAATTCTGACCTATGATGACATCAGCGGTGAGCATTTAAAGCCATTTTAATCCAGTTGTAGGGATTTGCCGGGAACAAAACAACAAAAAAGCACTTACAACAGGAGACATCTATAAACTACACACACACACACACACACACACACACACAGACACACAAAACATTTCTCATTTCACAGGATAAAACAAACATTATATAAATAAAACATTCAACTCAAGAGTTCCTATGAAATGGTAACACATGACTGCCTATGTATTCCTTGTTCAGGTAGCAGAGGTCTGCCATGGCTCATTTGGGTCATTGCTGTATGGACCATCTTCTGCTTGATGACGGGCACCCAGACAAGTCCAGTGACCAGGAACATCAGCCCCACAGACAAGAATATAGGTCCTACTAAATAGGGCACATTGCCCACCTGGGTGAAGTACAACAAGGACAGTGCAGTGCCGGTGCCAAACAGAAGACCCCCAATGAAGATGGCCAGAGCTGGTTTTTTAAAGTGGCTCCAGCCACATTTCACTCCTTTGTAAGAAGTCTTTCCAGGACATGAAGCAGCTTCATCAGTCTCTGTCCGCACAGCAGATATGTTGGAATGCATCTTGATCTACAGAAACGTAAGACCTCCAATATAAAGTCAGCCAGAGTATTCAAAACACACAGAAAAAACTTTGCTTTTAGAGAATTCATCACTTAACTATATAAATCAAAAGAATGTACTTACTTACAAAGCTCAGAGTCCATCAATGGTTATACAGAAGCTCTTGTTCCACTTCTGCCCACCAGTTACTGTATTTATCCACAAAACACAGTGGAGAGAAAGCCACTCCCTGTGGGTGTGTCAGTACGAACATCTGGAGCTGGACCACACTGCCCTATTTGCGTCTCAGAGTAATTGCACCCACAAACACAAAAATCACATTGCAACTGGCTTAGGCAAAGGGCTAAACATAGTTCAAAACAAATCTTTTGCATATTTTGCAGAGGGCTTTATATAATTAAACAATGAAAATATTGAAGTTTGTAGACAATATGTATTCAGTGATATAGGAATCAGTACTGCATAATAGTTAGCATTTCTGTCTTTGACTATGCAATAAAAATTGAGTTTAAAATGAATTATAGCAACAAAGATGAATGCATTTTTTTAAAAAAGGGATTACTGAAACATCCTTAAAATTAAGGAGGACAGAGATAATTAATTTCTATCACATTTACTTCCTTTTTTCCCCTAAAAATAATGGCACAAAAGAAAAACAAATCGTTTTTTTTCCCCAATTTTATATTTTATTGTCATAGAAGATGCTTTAATAACGTGAACACGCTCATGCACTTTGCAAGAACGTTATGTGAACAGAAACCAAAATGGGAATAAGCAATGGGAGACATGTACAACCAAGATATTAACATTTTGGTTTCAATTGGTTAATCATTCAAACTTTACTGCTCAAAAATCACTTTATGTTAACAAGCAAATCTTGGTCCACATACGTTTACTGTATCTGCTGCCATTATATTTCTCTGATGGAAGCGAAAAGAAAAATTAAAAAAAAAAAAAAAAAAAAAAAAAAAAGGTTGGAAGGGAGCTAGATCTCTTGCCATTTAACATGTGCAGATTGATGAAGAACAGGTCATGGGGGAGAACCTAAAACAATGGCATCGCTGAGCTCTCAATATGAGAAAGCTGACACATGTGGACTTGATTTCATTTTCATTTGCTTAAAAACAGATTTCTTTAAGAGAAGTTTTTTAAGCTGGTCTTCAGGAGGCGGAGAGGAGAAAGGACAGGAGGGCTATGAAGTGTGCTGCGGCTGAAGCAGCATCTACCTCCGCCTTGGTCAGTCGTTTCAGAACCATCAACCTTTCTTTTCAGTCCTTCTCGGCAACAAGTTTCAACACTTTTCCAATGGCAATGGTTTTCCCTAAAAGACAAAACATTAACAGATCGTATAAAGTGAAAAATCCAAGTCGAAGACCAGTTAGACAGGTGCTTTTATTAATAGCATCCTCTCTCACCTTCATCTCGTAAGGTGAAGCGTCCCATTTGAGGGAAATCTTTGAAGGTCTCAAGGCAGATGGTCCCAGCTGTTCTCAGGCGAGCAATGCACACCTGGTCCTGTTTGACAAAGCGGGGTCGTGTTTTGCTCTTGTCCCCCGTCTTTTTGTCTACCAGACAGATTAAGGCCTGTAAAGGGGCCAGAGGCACATTTAAACCACTTTGATACAGAACTAGCTGTAAATGAGGGCACTCACTCGAGCTAAAGTCTACAGGCTTACAGTCACAGATTAGTTACACCATAAAAGAATTTATGCACAAAATAAAACATTTAAACAATAAATAATTACCGTAATTTGCACTTCTTCAATGCAGGTGTGGATATGAAGAACTGCATTGTAACCTGGGCAGATGATTGACTTGTGTTCAATGATGACTATCTGAAATGGCAGAGACAAAAGCACAATATGTAGTACTGCAAAACAAAAACCATGAAAACTGAGTAATCATTTGTGACCGTGGACAACAAAACCAGTCAAAAGTAGTCATTTTTCTTTATGCCGAATATCACTAGAATTTTAAGCAAAGATCATGTTTCATGAAGATATTTTGTACATTTCCTACTGTAAATATAATTCATTTCCTGATTAGTAGCATGCATTGCTAAGGATTTTAATTTGAACAATTGAAAAGGTAACTTTCTCAATAATTAGATTAGATTAGACACCTTCAGATTCCATATTTTGATTTAAGTTGTATCCTATCAAACCATTAATTATTTATGCTTTATTCAGCTTTCAGAAGATAAATACATTTCAATTTCATTAAACTGACCCTTATGGCTGGTTTTGTAGTCTAGGTTCACATACTGATATAGCTTGTATTGAAGCTGGATCTCTCTTTTCATTACAGTACACTGACCTGGGCATCGAAAGTGCGCCCAGTGTGGCAAAGGTTCTCAGCATTGCAGAGGATGAAGCCTGGCAAGATCTCCTCCTCTTCAATGCCTTTGAGTCGCAACTTCAAGTTCTCTCCCGGGCCAGCGTCATCGGTTTCAACATCGTCGGAGAGCAAACTCAGCACCTCCACAGTGTGCTGCACGCAGATGAGATGGGCACAGATATACGTCAGCCATTTCTTCCCACAAAACCTGATGTTTTAAAGGGTTATGTTACAATCTTACCCTGTTGGGCATCATTACAAGCTGCTGAGCTTTGCCGATTGATCCTGACTCCAATTTTCCCAATACCACAGTGCCCATGTCCTGCAAATACATTTTTTTATAAACAAAACCATATGAAGGGACAAAAGATTTTCTAGACAGAACAATGAAATAAATGAAAGTCATGCATGACATATGATGTATTTATACAATTCAAGGTAAGGGGAAAAACCACATATACATATGTATATTTTTCTTTTTCTTTCCACTCTACATACCTTATATTTGTCTACTATAGGTAACCTGACTGGTCCATCACTTGATCTGTTGAAATTTGGCAAACTGTCCAGATGTGGAATGAATGGTAACCCTCTGTCCATAAAACACAATAATGAGACACATTATTCATGTACTTTTTTTTACCCTGGACAATCAGGTCATCTCGACTAACTTCTAAGGGGCCCCAGTAAGTACCATAAAGCCTATGGTAACAGAACTAAATTTAAATATTAAATGAGAGAAAGTACAATAATAAACTAATATCATATTTTAGAGTTTATTCATTCTTATTACATAGACATTTTTTAGCTTAGAAAGGACGGCTTGAAGTGAAAAATGTTGAAAGTCATCAATTTATTTTTATACTTTTCAGAAAGCATTCAAACAAAAACCAAATAACCACAAATTCACACACACTTACGTATACCAAGGGCAGAACTCCGCTGGCTCCTTTAGATTGGCCCCAGTAAGACCCGAACATGGCATGAAATGAACATCTTTCCTGGGGTTGAACCCAACTTTCTTCAAAAATGGAACAAGTTTCTCCTTACATTCTTCGTACCTATGTGCAAGCAGTGTAAGAATAACCACTCAATACAATTTTTTCACAAAAGCACGTAAAATACAATACAGTCTCTGTATACAAACGTCCATCTTCTGACCTCTCCAGACTCCAGTTCACTGTTGGATCATCCATTTTGTTTACAAGTACAATCAAATGTTTGACTCCAGCAGTTTTGGCCAACATGGCATGCTCCCTCGTCTGGCCTCCTTTCTCAAAGCCCGTTTCAAACTCTCCTTTCCTTGCAGAGATTACCTTCAGACAGAAATAATAAAAAAAAAATTAAGTCACAGGCTGAAGTGAATGAACAGACAGTAGTTTCTGATTTGTGAGTTAACGTCAGGCCTTTTGAACCATAGCCTCCACCCTAATGTGCATACTATCCCCCCTTTCTGCCCCAAATATTAAACAAATAAATGACTAATATCACATAGAATTTAGGATGATAGTATGATCATTGAGCTGCAGGTTTACATTGGTATTCAAATATCGCCCCCTACTGTGTCGTATTACAAAATTCAACCAGCTCACAGGGTCCTTGGAGATTTTCTGAATTGCAGGTAGTATGAGTGGACATTTCTCACGGCTGTTTTTGAGTGCCTACTCAATGCTATGACTCACCAGCACTGCCAAATCAGCCTGTGAAGCTCCACCAATCATGTTGGGCACAAAGCTTTTGTGGCCTGGTGCATCCAGAATGGTAAAGTGTTTTTTCTCAGTCTCAAAGTATGCACGTCCAACTTCCACAGTCTTTCCTTTGTCTCTTTCCTCCTGGTTTGTGTCAAGGGCCCAAGAGAGGTACCTTAAAAAAAAATAAAAAACATATTGAAGTGTTACACGAGTTTTAGCTGTGTTTGGAGCGAATCTGTTTGACTGCCCACTAGATGTTCTGGTAAATATACTTACACCTAAATATAAACTTAAACATAGCTAATTACCAAGTTTCCCTGTTCTTCTCCTTGGCTTCTTTTTCATACTTCTCAAGAGTTCGTTTATCCACCATTCCTGTTAAATACCTGCGGAGGAGAGGCAAAATAGAAGCTATCAGAAACGCTGGAAGGAAAAACCAACAATATCTGCTAAAAACACTGCGACAAAATCAACAACTCACATGATTTGTCCTCCAATAGTTGACTTGCCAGCATCTGGAGGAAAATGAGATAAGAGAGAGACAGGGTGAGGCCAGAACAGATAAAGATGGTAGAATTCTGTTCTGTAAAGATGTTTTAAAAGTGTTTCCCATGATGCTCTGGAGAAATGTATGAACTGAGATGCCTTGACGGTAACTGATTAATAATAAAAAGGTTATATAACAAATCCAAGCCAATTAGAGCAAAGTACAAAAAATGAGATGAAACTGTGACATTACTAGAACGTCTTATTTAGAGAAAAATTAAATGGAAGCTCAAGATAGAAATGTACAGAAATGGCATGAAGATCCAACATACAAATTATAATTCTGCATAACCTCAGCTATATACTATATAAGGAATGAAAAACTAAACATACCCTTAACATTAAAAAAGCAACACTAAATTTAAGCAGGCATCAAATACATGTAAATGCAGTATGCAAACACTAACCGACATGGCCAATGAAGACCACATTAACATGTTCCTTCTTGGGGGCATTTGGCTGTGTGGGGACAACTTTAGGTGTTGGCACTACTTCTTCCTCCTCCTCCATTCCTTCCTCTTGAGGGGAGTCTTCTTCAGCCTGACCCCCGTCGCCCCCGGGGGTGCCTCCAGGCTCTGCCTCAGCCTTACTAGGCTCACTCCCTTTCTGCTCCCAGGTGTCATCTGTTGCCATCTCTGCATCACCATTCTCCATGGGCGGAGCTGAGGTCAAAGGCAACATTGTCATTTTACACTGTTTATCCAATCACTGTAGGTCATGCGTTAATAACTTCAGTCATTTCCTTTCTAACTAATACAGCTGTGTTTGGTGTCAACAATTGTGCCTAAAAGCTATTTTGAACCACAACAAAACGTACAAATCATGATAGCATGAAAACACAAAAACACACATACATATATAAATAAATGCAACAAACCACTAGAACATTTTAACTACAAAGTTTAATAAAATGGCTATTAATAATACATTCAAGAATTCTTAGAATAAAAATTAAATCTAACACACACACACACACACACACAAAAAAGGCAAATAGGGGTAAATGAAAACCTGCTCTCTGGCAGTTGGTGGCGCTGGAGCAGAAGTCAAGAGACACCCCAGTTAATAAATCGCTATGCAACTTTCCATTTATGTTACCAGCTTCTCACTGAGAATGTGAAAATGTTTCAAACAGCAGTTTAGATATAGACCTAAATGGAGCATAATTTAACGAAATATTTGAGTCATCAGCGCCACCAAGTCATGGAGTCTCTGAGCTCATGACCGAGAACACAGATTGTATTGGTTGAACAGGTTTTTTAAAACAGGTTCTTCTGTTCAAGTTCTACTTAAACAGAAGCATTAACATTATTCCTTGTTTAATTGTTAAAATGTTTATCTAAATGCATGTTAACAACAGTGGTTATATTCATGGCAAGATGAAACCTGTCACTATGTTATATATGCATATATAAAATTAAATAAAATGTATATGGCATTGAATTATTCACACAAAACATCCATTTTGGTGTGAACAGAACTCTAAGATTGTTGGAAATGGGAAAGTTACTAGCTAGAGACTCATCTGTAGGTTTATTATCATTATTACAGGGATGTGAAGCAAACTGTGGTTGCGCGTCTCAGCATTTACTTACCCTCGGGCTCTGATACTTCCACATTGGCATCTGCATCGGGACCTGCAGGAATATAAAATGCTTATTTTTACAGCTGTAATTACACAGGATAGTTCTAGTTACCAAAAATAATCATTAAAAAAAAAAGTCAACATTCAACACATTTACAGACAACATGCTGTGCACTGTGAAATAATAGTATGTGAATGGCATCTTTTTTACTTGTGGTAAGACAAAAACATTTTTATTATTTTGTAACAATCATATATCAAAATAAATAGTTTGAGAACCATACAGTTGTGTCTTAAAAAATACCTCTCTTTATATTTTTAGTTTATAGTCAAATAAGCTAGGAAAAGTTTAATAAGCACATCGGACCACATCACTGAGTTTACCTCCATTACACGCTGCATTGATCTTTCTCAGAAGACCTCCAGTGTGTACCTTATAAACACTTTGTAGTCAAATACAACAGCTGGCATAAAGGCTTCAGGCAAGATTTTTGAAACTTAGCTGTAATGAAAACCTGTAGCTTCCTTGTCATCAGCCAGATTCTAGGTGGTAAATACCTCTGAATGTGTACAGATGATGGTGAACAGCTTCATCAACAGATTTAAGCGGATCGGACCAACACCTGACTTTCATTGTTACACTGTAACAGCCCAACACATAATGGTACATCACGTTTGCAGTAAGACAGCATGGGGGCCAAACCCCACCCTTAAACAATCAGCCAAAAAAGGCCCCTCAAACAAAGCAGTCAAGCAAGAGAAAAAATGGTTGTTTTTGAAGCGCCAGGCCTCTGATCATCAGTATCGATGATATTGTCATGCAAACAAACGCGAGGACCTTTTCTTGTAAGTTCACGTATGCGACTAAAAATGCGGTAACGTGTCTAAAGCTGTCCAATCAACCAAAAAGTTACCCGAATACACTTTTAATTCTTTGTCGCCATCCAGTTATATATTGTTATACGTCTAAATTTGCTTTACAAACAGCTACACACAAAGTCTCCACTAAATTGAATCCGTTTCTAGCACGGGAGGCTGTAAATGAACACTTCTTATTCACGTCAAGAAAGTTTTTCAGCTTGTTCAATCGCAAATTACACGTTGGCCCCGTTTCCGCTTCGAGCCGTTGACGGTAACTCTGGTGTTACGTTAGCATCCATGCTAGGCTCATTCGAACAAGCGTGTGTGCGGCTAACAGCTAGCGCGGCTAACAGTCGTTAAAAACCGGGAACTCACCCGCTGACTCCGCCGTTTCCGTGGAGCTCTTCTGTCGGAAGCCCGGGACGAATTCCGCGGCGTGCACGTTGGGGACAAACGGCTTGGCGTCCACGTTTAGGGTGGTAGAAAAAGCCTTGGAAAGTTGGTCGTCGACCTGGGCCTCGCCATCGTCCTCCTGATCCCAGGAATCAGGGGCAGTGTCTATCGCGTCCATCGCCACACAGCTGCTCCACACACACGCTTTCAAGCCACGGACTTGATCACTTTTGTGTCCGGCCTTAGCCGCTATTAAGGTCACCCCGTGCGTCGTGAAAACTTTATGTTAACGCACCGTGGCCTTCCCCCGTTTGGTTGAAATCAAACAGCCGGTGTCTCTCAGCGAGGGGCGAGGGAAAAGGGAGGTTTGACTAAGCACTCGGAATGAGTCCTCGTGTGTGCTGACGATTCCCCTGACCTCGTGAAGCAACATCGTGTTGGATTCTGGGAAATGTAGTTGGTTTTGCTTCTCGAAAGAACGCGAAAGGCGCCTGAGCGGTGTCGATAATAAACTACATTTCCGCATTATGGATGAACCCGATCGTTTGCTGACCTCTTTTAAAACTACCGAAGAGACTATTTCCTTTTACATCAACTATGAAACATCTAAAAACGTGTTGTTTTAAAGTAATTCTAAAATGTATTTGAATCTTAGCTTTTTGATGCTTTTAATTATGTGATAAAGCAAAATTCCTTAAATTATGTAAACGTTCAGAACAAAGTTAAAAAAAACCTTCCAAACTCCTCTTATTTTTGTTTTAGGACCATTTTCTTTATTGTCATTTACATAACTGCTCATTGTAAAATAAAACTGTAATTATATTAAAAAAAAAAAACACTATTCTTACTTTTGACACATTTCAAGTCAGCACTCATCTCCCCAAAGAAAACCCCCAATGATTTATTGCACCAGTTAAGACAGAATAATTTTGAAAAGATGAGCAGATCTACAATTACATTATTCAGTAAGGAAGCACAGTTACGAAAAGAGCACTTTACGCACCCCCAAAAATATGGATGGACGTGTTCTAACTGTAATGAATTTACTTCTCATTAATAATTCACACAATATTCATATGCTAAATGAAACTACATAAATTCCCCAGTAGCAAAGCTTTTTTTTGTATGTGCTAAAACAATTAACATTGGTGTAAACAACAAATAAGGATCTTCATCTCAGTACATTATTTTTAGCCTTCATACACATCCAAAAATGTAACAATTATTCAAAAGAGACATCTCTGAAACATTCTTCACAGTGAGAACAGTATATAATTATCATCATTTCACTATTGGTAAAGCCAAAAGTTCTGGATGGATATCTGTTTGATTTAAACATACTTTAGACTTTATATAGCAAATGTTACTCATCTCTAAATAGCCTAATGTCCTCCAAGATAATTATTTATAGAATAAATAAATATTCTGCTGTTCTGATTAAAGTGTGACATTCTGTACATAAAAGTGCAATAAGGCTATCATTTGATTAGAAACTGCTGCATGAGTCAAGCATCAACTTTCCTTCTCACACGTCTGCCTGTGGAGACTACATAAAGCCACACCAACTTTTGGCAAACAAGACATTCTGACATTAATGTACATGACGGTAAGGCCACAATAGCCCTTTCGTTGTGTAAATAATGTGTGGAAATGGATCAGAAAAACCTGTCAGACAAGCCTATAGATGACAAAGATAAGCGTTCAAAACCTAAACGTAATGGCTGTGTCACCTATTATGGAAGGATATACTGGCAGTGCACATAAAGAACTGTGAGGAGACCCTATAACATACGATTATCCAAACCTTAAAAATGTGCAACTGATTACATAAAAAAAGGGATGTGTATTCAGACATTATTTCAGTGAAATTCCAGTGTTTTTGTTACTTGCATTTAAAGCTGCTTCTTTCCCTAATTTCAAGAGTGGTTTGCTCAAGGCATCAAGGTCACGGATGCATATCGCTCCATGAAACAAAGCCAACCTCCTGGACATCCCTTTAGGAGTGGTCTTATCTAAGGGTGTCTACACTCTCTGTCTCTTGTCCCTCTGGTACACGCTGGTCTGACAAAACCGTTTCCTCCTCTATGTGGACATGACGCTCCTGAGGGACCTCTGCCTCCTCTGCATCACTGGCCTGAACGGGTGCCGTTTCCCTGAATGATTCATCTAGCTGGCTGACGGAGCTGGTATCACTGACAGAGTCTGAGCCGGCTCCGTGCCGACGGAAGAGTTTTTGGCCTGTGAATAACATGGTTTGATTAACCTAAAAGATCTGTAAACATCAGCGACAGACCAAATGTGTTTTAATTATTCAGTAGACATGTAGTAATTAGGTGTAATTAGGGTCACACTGATCTTAGATCAAGATGTTACCGTTACCTGGAAACCGTTTGGTGACGGACTTGGGGGAATCGAGGGAAGCTTCTTTATTCATCTGTGCTTTAATAGAATAAACAGGCTCCGTGCTGTCCAGACAACCTATGGAGGCAAAACAGATGTTATAAAAAAATAATAAAAAATAAAAAATAATATATAATATATATATATATATAATATCATATTTGTGCATTACATACTTTAATAAAATATCTATACCTTCAGCTAGGTTGAAAGTTCTTCCTTTGACAGAGGACTGAACTGGGGAGAACCAGTTAAGCACAGAGCCCACCAGAGGGATCTGTCGAAGTACACCCTGAAAAGCACATTTTTTTCATGATTTCATCATTAATTAATTATTAGAATTACATAACCAGCATTTTTGAAATGGAAAGTTAATTTCCAAATGTTTGAATATTT
This sequence comes from Puntigrus tetrazona, assembly GCF_018831695.1. NCBI lineage: Eukaryota > Metazoa > Chordata > Actinopteri > Cypriniformes > Cyprinidae > Puntigrus > Puntigrus tetrazona. Next base: position 14,219,764 of record NC_056701.1, on the reverse strand, counting down.
AGTTTGTCTTGATCATTATTCACATGATTCACATGCAAAATATCACATACGAAAAGCTATAAATTAAGTAAAAGGAAAAAAAAATTGCCTTGATCTTTTGACATATACTACATGTCATTGTTCTATAAAAACATCCTGTAAGTTTCAGAACTCTCTCGTTGGTCTAAAAACAGCTCGTATTGAAGCCAGTCTGCCAAAAATGACAGATTGTGTAAATGTACAACTTCTTAATTATGCTTTTTGATGTAAAAATCATCTCGTTAACATAAGTCATCTTCAGAGTACAAAATAAAAACAATGACAGTTCATGACCCCTTTAAATATTCCCTCTTCCATTTTATGTCATCAAGTTTATTTATTTTTCCAAGTTTAAAATGATATCTTGTGATCTCAGACGATCAGACTCCACTGTCCACCTATTCACTTACCTCCTCCATAAGTTTTTCTTCATTCGCTTTCAGAAGCTGCTGCTCAGCTTCCTGTATGCCTCTTCTCACAACCTCGGTCATGTTCTCAAACAACTAGCCACAAACATACACACATGCATTATATCTTATGTTTTTGCTTTTCATTTTCGGCTTCAATTATTAAACACCAATCCAAAACAAAAGTCAGTGCAAACCTTTCCACTTTCTTCAATGTCTCTTCCAATAGATACTATAGTTTCCACCAACTCTGCCACATCCAGGTCTTCTGTTGCCATACCAATGAATATGCAGTTTTTGTCCTCACAAAACTCAGGACCTGCACACAAGACAGAAGTTTTAAGGTCACAGAGTTCAAGTGAATCACACCAATTCTACAACTGTCATTCATAAGACCATCAGGAATTTACCATCAGAGAAGTAGAGGTCAGTATCCAGCTCCATCAGTCTCTTAAGCAAGTCACTGTTGATCTTCTCCACCCTCTGTTGTCTCTTGTCTTCATCCAGGTCTGTGATTCTGGGCTCAAACCTTTCAAAGAGAAACAAACAATAAGTAACCATTTTACACTGGAACCATATAACAATGCAAGTTTCCTTCTTCGTTGAATGAGGAATAGAGGATATTATTATCACAGAATAGGTCACATTCTCTTTTTCCAACGAACGCAAAAGTGACTAAATGTATAAAAAGAACTTTGGATAAAATAATCTATCAAATGCATGAAAGTAATGGAAAATGTGCTGTAGACTCGAGTCACATGCATTAGAGTCTCACCTCACACTTCCAAGACCAGGCCAGCTCTGGTCTTCAATGTACGTGAGTGAAGCTTGTTGTAGAACCTCATCCTTGAAGTCCTGTCTGAAGCGTAGGGTGCAGCTCAGCACTGGAATCATCTCTCCCAGCTTTTCCACCAGTGCAGCCACGTCATTCTCCTGAGTGCCAAGAGCTACACACAAAAACAGCACTATTAGCATAAATTACCAGAAATTGGGTCTCACCACTGCACAGCAATGGACAAGTCATAAAAACAATGATAATTTGATAATCATTGATTTATAATGATAATCAATCGGGCTTGGTTTGTGGCAACCGTGCCAATTGTGAGTACATCCTGAAGCTTTGATAATACTTTAACGCAATGAAAAAGAAAATAACTACTTTTATTCATCACTACATTATCTCAGAGTCACCGTAGCATCATTTTGGAGAATATCCACAGTATGTGTCAGCCATACCATATGTACACGTTGTTCTACAGGTAGACAAATTGTTGAAGAAATATCATTGCTTTTATTTTCTTTACATACAAACAGCATTCTTGTAGCTTCATAACATTACGGTTGAACCACTGATGGCAGACGGACTATTCTGAAAATGTCTTTCATACTTTTATTTAGGGTCATCACTTGGCAGTCAATGAGACAGTCACAAGATCCCAATCATCTTAAATTGTGCTCCATAGAAAAACAAAGCTTTTACAGGTTTGGAACGACATAGTTATTTTGGGGTGGAGTAACCCTTAACATAGTCTTATTAACCTAGTGCTTGCACATAACCCAAGATTACCTGCATTTATCATTAGCAGTTCTCCAGTTCTTTAGTCAGTATGTCTTGGGCCTGAGCATTGTGTTAGCATTCCCGATTTTGATTATCTCCCAATGTCTTACCTGCAGCGGTCATGAGGGGGCTGAAGCGAACACATGTGCCTTCATCTTCCAGCTCAACCACATCCACACCACTTAGGGCAACCTGCTGCGCCAACTGTTCACCCAACTGTCAAATCAGATCAGAGCAGTTGGGTCACTCAAAATTATCTCAGCTCTCTGTTATAAATGCTCACAAGTCCGCCTAATTATTTCTTATAATACACTGTGAGAGAAGTATTTACCCATCTGTTAAAGGCATCAAGGATATCCCTTTCCCCCGTAAGATAGCCTTCTACTGAGCCACCACTTGAGGCTGCAAATAAAAGTTTTATGTATTTTAGTCAATATCTTTTAATATACCCATAATATGCATAATATTTCTGTAGAAACCTTTTTTTCCCAGAATTCTTTGATGAATAGAAGGTTAAAAAAAGAACAGCATTTCATTAAAATCTTTTATAACAATATAAATGTCTTTACTGCCACTTTAAAGCTTTGTCACCATATTCACATTACATGCAACTGTACAAATTCTTATTAAATGTTATACTTTGTTCTCGAACTGTTAATGTTAACATCAGCATTACGTGACTATGAGTCACTATGTAGTGTGTATTAGCATTAAACCCAATAAGCCAATTATTCCTCCCTAAAACTGGTTCTTTTAAAAATATAAATGTTGTGTAATCCCACATTGAATTTCTGTGATCTGATGCACATTTAAAACTGGGATATAATCTCATTTCAGTCAATTTTTTTAAATTACATTCCACCAGCAAAATGATACGTTTAATTATTCCAGCTGCTGTGAAAAAAGCTCAAATTTCCCGCTAATTCCTACCAGTACCACTCAAATTAAAAAACATTACTAGAAACTTACCATTGTGAATTGGATGAAGGCAAGGAGATAGTTTTGAAAACTGGCATTTTATGCATTTATTCAAAATATTAATGTCTTAATTCAAAACTTTCCAGAATTTTTCTCCGTACAGTGGACTTCTCCAGCTGGTTGAAGGTCCAACCTGCACTACTCAGTTCCATTCAAGGAATAAGGGTCTCATCTAGCTAAAAAATTGGTAATTTTCTTGAAAAACAAAATTTTTCGATATATAAAATAATGTTATAAATATATGCTACTTAATGCATTACGCAATCACATATGAGACATTACGTGCAGTTAGCTCTTCGTCTGTGTACTCCGGTTCAAAAGTTATGGTTGGGGATCTCCTCCAACTTCAAAATAGTTTGACATCGTTTTACTTTGTTTTGTAAAGGGCGTTTCATTTTCTTTGCACGTTTGCCATGTAAACACTGGGTTGGTACTTCCACCTGTGTCACACTTTTCTAACATGATTACGTAATATGTGAGGTCAAGCTAGTACAAGGCATGCATTTGTGGTTAAAAAGTATAGGCTTTTATAAGATAAGACACTTATTCATCAGCGGGCATCATGTAGAGTCCTGCAGTAAAACCGCAATTTGGACATACAACCTATTGGCCGCCAATGAAGTCTACAGTATGGAGAAAAATCCTGGAATGTTTTCCTCAAAAAACATAATTTCTCACATTATGACAAGATCATCTTAGATGGCAATTTAACCTAGCTAAATAAGCGTTTTCAAAAAAATTAATTAAATTAAATAATGTTTAACAGTTTACACACGCATAAACACACACACATACAAAAGGAAACTTACGAGTGCTGTTGTCTTGTGAAAACCTGAACACCACTACAGGGGAGTTCAGTTCATCCTCCACCTACAAACATTAGAGAGACACAGAGGGTGGGGACGGGTCTCAAAACACCTATTACACATATGAGCATTCTCTACAGGAGGCCTTAATGTCATGCTGTGAGCACTACCATGTTATTGTGATTGGTTTAGTATTTAAATGTTGTGATGCAATGTCATGGAGAGGCTTTTTGTTTGCTAGCTACTGGTTTGGCAGGTCAATCTGGACAATGTGGCACATGACCTAAAGTCATGCAATAGTGCTGCTGGAATGTCTAAATGATGCTGGAACCTTTGTTATAACAAAGAAATGATTATGTCGTTAAATTACAGGATAAATGCCCATTGTTATAATTATCAAACAATGCTTCCTTCATGATTACTGGACATTTTTATGAACAAATGTCTAACCACCACTAACATAAGTTAAGCAAATGAGATATAGATATACAATAAATGAAATCTCTCTACATCAATATCTCAAAAAACTTTAAATAGACGTTGTACTGTGGTTCCTGTTATGGCCACGTAGTTGTAGCTATCGTATAAATAACTTTATTTTGAACAAAGGAGTGTTAGTATTACACACAGGAACATCACCACTTAATTTTGCTTCTTCTCTCAAAACGGCCATTTAATAAATTCTGCTCTGTTCCCATGATGCTGCATCATTGCTCCAAAGCGAGGTCTAGCGTTGATGCCCAACGAGTCATCAAGCTCTGTGAAGTGACATTTCTCAAATGTTTTTGCACATGCCTGTAGCACTGGCAGGCCTTTACACAAATAAAAGCCTTCAATCTGAGCACCAGCACTTATGGGTGGACATGGTGAGGGAGGGAACAGTGGAGAAACAGCGCGAGTGAAAGGGAGAAGGAGTGGAGTGGGATCAAGCAGGCAGAGGGTTGGTCCCACCTACAATAGAGAGTATAAGAGAGCCCAGCACGTCCCGCAGCGAGCCCCCGGAGATGGGAGGGACCCGGGAATGAGACACCACATCCTGAAACCAAGGCACCCACGCTCACTACCACACTATGTATACAGTATAAGAGCTGCACACAGTGCTGACGGTCACAAACCACACCGCCAACAAACATATGACGAACACTCTGCTCTTTACCATGCGCAAAGCCTCGATGAGAGACACCTCACTGTCAAGGATATCCTAATGGTGGTGACACAGAACAGAGGTGTTTGCTTTTAAGGTTTAAGCCTTAAAAGTGACAGGAAAAAGTGGGCCACTGAGAGACAAAATTTCAAGAAGCTGCCAGATAAAGGGCAAAGAGTAGTGCCGTTAAGCTACCAAATGTATTATGTATTAATGTTTTCAGCTGACTGATACAGAGCCTGTCAGCTTGTAAATGGCAGAAATGCCTTTTGGTGCTAATGAGGTCATCGAGATTTTAAAAGGGAAAGTTCACCAAAAAGGGTAAAAGTTGGTCATACAATTCTATTACATATTAGTAATTTTAATTAGCTTTTATTTGTATCATTTTTTTAAAGCATAAAAGCTTCACTTTTAACTTAGTAATTGTCACATGCTTGTTTTTATATTTCTATTCAACTTTAATTTACATTTATTTTAGTTTTAGTATAGCAACTTAGAATACAGGTCACAAATCACACAGGCTACTTTTTAAGAGCATCTCTTTACAGTTCCTATTTATTTTCATTACATGCAGGTACGAAAATGAAAATCCTTGTGGAAAAAACTTTTTTTTTTGTTTGTGTTCCATGGACGAAAGTAGGTTTGGAACAACATGGGTTGACTAAAGACATTTTTGGGTGAACTATCCATTTAATAAATGAAGGAAGCAACACCAACTCAGGACAATACTGGTATGCAGAAGCTTCAAAATCATTTTGATTGAAAGTCATTCTTTTTTTGTGGTGACTGATGTAACACTAAAAGACTCTGTAACAACATACAGCTAAATGAATGAAAACAAGTTCACCTACCGAGGTTTTTATCGAAGCCAGTGTCTTCAAATGCTCCAACAGCTGTTGACTCTACAGGGAAACAGATCAATTCCCAACAAGGTCAGAGTATAATTCTTGTGTTTAAAGTACAGTGCTTCGGATTATCTAAATGAAGTTGGCAGGGTACTCACTAGCTCCGAGGCATGCTTAATCCTCTGTACAATCCCATCATGCCCAAGGTACTGAAGGGACAGCCAGAGAGGCAAAGCCCGAAGCTTCTCCACTGGTTGGCTAGACGTCAGGCCTGCTGTGAGAGACTGCCCCCATCCGGCAGGGAGGATAATTAGCATATTAGCAAGTATTTATACACAGTACGGTCATATATTTGGGCTGTATTTTAATATGTTGTACTGTAAAATGATTATTGGGATTTAAAATAACAGCCAAACTTACTAGGGCCGGATCTTCATGTCTGTAAAGGGTGACAGCAGGCACAGCCGGCAGACCCAACCACGGGCCTGGAGTTAATGTCATACTATCACATTTTGTGGCCGCCTTGATAGATAGAGGAAGAAAATAACACATACTCCATGACTAAAAACAAATGTGAACAAATTTGGGCCAAGAGAACCTACAACGTACCGTGACAGTAGAAGAGACCTGACCGAGAACAAGCGTTGCCAAATTCACCCTGAAAGAACGACACAGAAAATAAATTTACAAATGAATATTAACTAAAAAAACATATTCTGTTTATTTAAATGGATAAAAGTAACTCATGTAAAAGCTAATACCAACCCCTCCACATGGAGCCACATACTGTACTGAACGCAGAGCTCCTTCAGACGACTGAGTTTGTCCGTGTGACCCGCACCTGGCGTTCCTGGGAGATAAAATGAATTTTAACGATTGCATGCAAAACTGAGAACCAACAAGTGCTTGCAAAAACTGCGCTGCTTGAATGAATAAGGTCTAACAGCGAACTGACCGGCATTCGCTATCAACAGCAACGGAAGCTTCCCTGATTCACGATCATCTCTGATGAGCTTGTCAAGCAATGCGACATCCTGGGAAAAGACGAGTTAGTCTTTTAAAACACGCCATTTTAACACATTTTCTATGAATTGTATCAATAGCTTCTATTCCATATGTCTTTCAATTTAATGTGTTACACGTGTCCGTCCGCAGTGTTTTGCATATGCACCAAGGCAAATTCCTTGTTTATTTTTTTACTTGGTTTAAAATAATGTCGGGGGAAGGAAGGTTTTTTTCAATTAAAGTAATACTTTAAAGGTAAAAATTCTACTCATAAAATTGATCAACGGTGACAGTGTTTTAAATAAATCCTATTTCAAATAAATGCTGTTCTTTTGAACTTTCTATTAATCAAAGAATCCTGAAAAAAAGTAATCGCAGCTTTTATAAAAATATTAACTTTGATATTGTTTGATCAGCAACCTAGACTAAACAAATGCTAAACTTCTCTACCAAGTGATAACCTACCATTTGGTGCAAGGAGCCAAACATAGTGTTACATGGCACAATACAAAGACTTGACAGAGGCAGTCCCAGCTGAAAAGCAAACACATAAAAAGTTGTCTAATCAAAGCAAGCAGTACAAAGCAAGTGGGGGGGGGTTATATAGTGCAGTAATGTGAACCATTTCAGATCCTGCAGCACTGACATGTGACGTGGAGGTGACATTGTACCTGGCTGCAGAGATGTTGTCCCAGGCCAGGTCTGCATGCAGCACTTTGGTAAATCACGGGATGTTTAGAGCTGAGCAACGTAAAGCCCTCTGTAGCGTAGTCTTCATAATGAGTATTAATAGCCAACCGACACACCTTCACCAGCCCCTCGCGGTCATCTTCATGAAAATATGCTGAGCCATTTTCATATCTACGAAAAATAATTCAATTTGAAATATTTTAAATGTAATCTTTAACAGATCTCAAAATGTAGATATTTCGTTCTGCTCATTGTAACAATACGATGTCTAAATACACCTACAATTAAATATGATCTTCGATTTTAGTATTTAGTGTTTTATTTAAACCCTTTTAAACCGTTATAACTGTATATAACTGTCAGTGCATGCTTAAACCATATAATTTGCTTCAAAATCATCTTCTAAAACCGGAAAAGCACTGAAGAAGAATCTATATGATAAAGATTCCCCTTGTCCACTCTTATTCAGCATTAAATCTGTCATTGTTCTAATGAAAAGCTCAATGTTTTGCCGCCTAAGCTTTTCAAGTGAAGACACTGCCAATAAAATTTGCTGAGCCGAACCAAAGGTGGAGCCTATTATTAATGCTCTAACACACGTGCCTATAAATAGCTTTAAATAGAGAGAAACCCCTGAAATCACGAACGTACCTGAAAAGCCTGCAGAGCCAGAGAGTGGTATCTGACAGGATGCGTGTGGTCAGCTTTCTCAATCGTTCTCGTTCCAGGACAGAAATATATGCAGCCAGACTGTGTCCCAATAGAGCCATGTGTCCCTGCTCTCCGACATACTGCATCCTGCTAAACAGACGTTTATAGATTTATGACATACGCTGAGGGGTTTACACATGCTCTCAGTGCAATATAATGGAGCTGTTCAGGTCTGGATGTCAATATGCAGACCAACCCTGAAGACTATTTTAACATACCGTAGGTCTGGTTAATCAGTAAAATAAAGTCAAATAAAAACATTGTTGAATAAAAGTATTAATATCTTTTCATTATAAACCAGTTCGTAACTCTTCAGGGATTCATTTCTCGGCTTTAGGATGAGAAAACGAGCGCGTGGTGACCTACCGATGACCCTGCTTGTCATCATCTCCGTGCATCAGGTTCTGGACAAGCTGGAGTATGCTGACAACATCCTGTCCACTGTCAGAAAAATACGGAAAAGGGAAAAGGATAAGAAAGGCCTTCAAGCGCTTTTTATTGCCAATATACGGTGACTTTAAACTCCACAAATATGGCTTAGAAATAAACAAGGTAGAGTTACAGAGAATGACAAGAACTGGTGTAAAGGTCTCACTCACTCTCCTTGCAAGGGCCCCGGAATGTCTTTCCAACTCAACTTTCTTCTTTCTTTGCCCTGTTCAGATTCCCTGGATACATCCGAACAACGTTATATTATGTGAAACTAAATACCGTCGACATAACATAAAGATAGCTTAGCACTGGCATTTTAAATGCGATTTCTGAAAATATTGTAATAACAAAAGGTGAAGTCTCACAGTTTTCCACTTTCCAAAATCTTCATGGCATCAGAGAGATGGTTTCCCATCTCAGCAAGTGTAGGGTCCATCATCTGCAATTACACAGCACATATATATAGGGTTATCTTCAAAGGGCACTGCACTGAAATACTGGAGAACTCGCAAACGTGATGACAATGGATGTATATCACATTACTTGTCACATCAAATAAAATGATTCCTCAAGCTTTAACAAAACTCATCCTATTTCACCTGTAGGGCACTTTCACTGACTGTGAGATAGGAGGAAACATTCAGGCCTCTGTCCTCTTGTAATAATTACAGCACAAAGTAAACAACACACGGGCGATTGGCAGATTTGACAGGCACTTCTCTTTGTAAACTCTGCTAATTTGCGTGAAATGAGCCTGCAGTGCTGTCTCAATTCTTGCTTTATTAGTTCTACACTTATAATTCCTGATATTCAGGATGTGGGGCGTGTTAAGAGAAGCAAACCTGTCGGATGACAAGGCTCATTTCAATACACTGGCGCTCATCTGGTATGTCCACCTCGTCCACACAAGGAAATTTTAATGTCGTGTCCTCGTGCGCATCCTGATCTAACGCAACGCTTCATTTTGCAACACAACTGATTTTTTTAGATCAGACTTGCACGTGAAAGCGGTCTGCAGACCACCACCTATTTACACTTCAATTTTCACCGGCACTTTCACATTTAAAGATAGCATCACTATATATGTAGGATGTAAATACTCGATACAAATGATTCTAATGAATCCGGATTAGCTCCGTGTCGTGCTCCCCATGGCAATGACAGTGAATAAAGCTTCTTGCACTTTAATCATACGAGCGAGTCCTTCAGGGAATGATACGCGCCGTTCCACATTACCTTCACAGGCGGCTTATCCATGCAATGTTGAAAACCCAGTCGCAGGGACTCTGCGTGCCCCCAGTGCGTCGTGGCGTGCTTGGTGTTTTAGGAAAGCAAATCCAAAAAGCCCCAAAATCCAGCTCGGATACCCTCTCTCTTCGTTGTTTGTATCGTCAATTGAATTGTGTTACTTCCTGGTGTCATGCCGCTCCACGCTGGCAGCGCTGACGTAGCCTAAACGCACGCCCCCTTTTACAGTCTCGTGAGTTCCTCACTTGAGCCCGACGCAAAGACATGTAAGGATGCGGTGAACTGATGTGGAGTCCGAGCCCAATCGGTTGATTTGAACAGTTCGTTGCAAAACAAATACATAAATAAAAACTAATAAATAAATGTATGGTTCGACAACCCTTTTACGTCATAGCGTCATCTCGAATGGTAATCACATGCCTTTTATGATTAAATAAAAGTAAGGTGCAAGGTGCCCATATTCGTTGTTGCCATGATTGAGCTCATAATATATATATATATATATATATATATATATATATATATATATATATATATATATATATATATATATATATATATATATATATATATAATATTGTCTATGAAAGTGGTACACACTCACACACACACACACACACACACACACACACACACACACACACACACACACACACAATTACATCTATATAAATGTCGCCTTCATGGGCGCGCGCTTCGGTCTGATCTCTATGTAATAAAGATCGACCACATTCTCAGTTAGACCAGGCACTAGCTTTTATGTTCGTGCGATCCACATTTAACTGAGACTTTTAATGCGTACATTTTTTCTTTATATGCTTTAGCGACATATTGCTCATTTTAGGTTATGTGACATTATATACATATATAATGAATACATTTTTATTAACTAACATTAACAAAGCTGGATAAATACTACTGTAATAAATGCATTGTTTATAGTTTGTTATAGTTTGTCATGTTAGTTAATAACATTAATAACAAATGACTTACTGTAAAGTGTTACCCATAAAAAATATTGTTAATTTGAATCGTATATCTTTTTAGTGTTGAAAATCTAATAATTTCAAACATATCAGATTCATAATAAAAAGTAGGCTAAAACATTAAAAAAATAGGTAAACACACACACACACACACACACACACACATATATATATATATATATATATATATATATATATATATATATATATATATATATAACAGTGGTATTTATTTACCTTTGTTTATGTTACTTAATAAAAATACAGTCGGTCATTGTTAGTTCATGTTAGCTAATGTTGTTAACTAATAAACCGTAAAGTGTTACCTGAATATATTTAGAACCAGAGGTATAGTACAAAATAAAATAACATTTTAGGAAGTTTACGTATATTGTTACGTGCATGTTCTAGACTTATCGTCTTAGTAGCCTACCAAACAAACAGTGTCACATAACCTAAAATGAGCAATATGTCGCTAGAGCATATGAAGAAAAAGTGTACGCATTAAAAATCTCAATAAATGTGAATCGCACGAACATAAAAGCTAGTGCCTGGTCTAACTGAGTATGTGGTCGATCTTTATTACATAGAGATCAGACCGAAGCGCGCGCCCATGAAGGCGCAGGAGCGCTCGGGCAGATTAATGTGGGATTTGAGCAGCACCTGACTAAGTAACGGGAAACTGCTGATCACTGGATGAACGCGCGCTGGAACCTTTTAATTTAATTGCTAATGGATTAATGAAGCGTAATTCTTATTTTTTTGCCTCGTCTCTTTTAAAGTCAGAGAAGATGGACTGAGCCCAAGTACTCGATTGATCCGTGTTTTATTTGGCAGTGCTTTGTAATGATCTTCTAATGTTTAGAAACCGAAGGATGTTCACCAAGAGTCACAATGGGCCGTCAAACTATTAATCTGTAATTTAGTGCGCCTTTTAAAAATCCTCAACCAGACTGACTTACAGAGTTTAACTGAACATGTAACTTGAAGAGCAAAAGGTCGTATTTTATGAGCTTATCCACGGCCGTCTGCCAATGTCAGGTCACCGCAGTTTCGTTTCCTGTCCATCGACATCATCTGCAAGGGTTACGAAGTAGGCCTACGGCACTTTCTGTTTGGCGAACATGAGAAAATCTTTTTTCAAGCGAGCAAAAGTATTGCCTTGGATAAGCAATGTGACTCTGTACGGATGCTTGTTCGCCGGCGGGGACTTCGTGCATCAGTGCATGATCGCGCAGAGAGAAGAAATGGACTGGAGGCACACGAGAAACGTGGCCATAGTGGCGCTGAGTTTCCAAGGCAACTTCAACTACTTCTGGCTGCGAGCTTTAGAGCATCGTTTCCCGGGAAGATCGGCCGGTATGGTTTTCCGCAAGCTGCTTTTGGACCAAACTTTTGCTTCACCTTTGGCGACCAGTGTCTTCTACACAGGTGATGTAGACTAAAGTCAGTCCCGGTCTCTAATAATACAAGCGTTTTGTTTCATCGCCCGATTCCTTGTCTTTACAGGTGTGAGTTTCTTGGAGGGCAAGGAGGACATATTTGCAGACTGGCGAGAAAAGTTTTTTAATACGTACAAGGTAGGCCCTTGGTGAACCACCAGAAAGAAGTATTCTTTTACCACTTAACCCCTGAACAGCCTACTTTTCTCAATATGGAAGTGTCACTTAAAAAGAGGCCAAAAGGTATAATATACGAGATTATGCACAAAATCCACTGATAAAATGTCATTTTATTTTGTGATTTATTAGGCTCATGTTCAAAATGCTATATGTGCAGTTGAGTTTAGGATTAGGTTAAAAAATGAATAAATAAATGATGAATAAATTGCAACAAATCCATGGTATTGTTTTTGAATTAATATAAATGTCATATATTTATTATTAAAACAATATTGAGAACAAGTAGCTTTTTATGGATGACTGTCTAAATATATTTTTACATTTCAGACCGGACTGATGTACTGGCCATTCATGCAGGTAAGGACTGCGTTCAGTCACTATATAACATATAAACACAGATAAACCCGGCACGTCTTCATCCTTTGCTTTGTCAATATTCTTCAAGCGCGTGGTTCATTTTTCCCATCTAATCGCTATTTTGCGTTGATTGACCTGTACCTTTCTTTCAGTTTCTGAATTTTGTTCTGATGCCTCTGTATCTGAGGACGGCATTCATGGGCTGTTCGGCATTCCTGTGGGCCACGTTCTTGTGTTTCTCACGGCAGAGCGGGGACGGCACTGCAGCAGTGGCCTTAGCTTGGATCATGGCCCCCAAAAAACGGCTTCTACCTCGCGGCACCGACGAGGAGAAATAGAGACACAGTGGCGCACGTCAACAACATTGTGCCTTTGCGGATGAACAGTTCTGTCCCACAATGGTACTGCATTGAGGCTGTGCTTATGAATCTTATTACGAGTGATATTAAATTAACTTATTTGTGTACTTTGTGTTGAATAAGCCCATTTTACTTTATATAGTTGCATATACGTTTTGTTTCATGTGATTCGGTTTATTTATTTATTACTGAAGGGAAATGCATTGTGTCTTTATGAATTTCACTGGCTGGGTTGGAGGGGCCTTGTGACATTTGTGCCCCTGGGTAAGGTTGCCATTCAACCCATATACCTTATTCGTTTATTGAAATATTTAAAAATGTGCATATTGTGCAGTGTCTTTGTAAAGAGAAATAAAGACGCATTCATTAACAAGGTTTACATAACATGCACATGTATTCATAAGGGATGCAGTATTTAAAAAAATGTATCTTATTAAATTATGTAATAAAACAGTGTATTTATTGCGATTATATATTTTAGTTAAAATACATAGTTTAAGTATTTTATACTAAGCGTTGTTCACTTAGTTTGTGAGTTGTACGGTTTATTGTGGTGCTGTTTCTATGAAAGTGTATGCGAGAGGTGACGGCTTAATGTAGATTTTATGAGATATTGAGGGTGATGCTGGGTAACAGATAAACAGCTTTTCCGGTACTGATTGTCTGTGTTGGATTAGGCAGGATCACACGCTTGCTAATCTTAGAAGGGCAAAAATGTCTGGTGTGCCCTCACTGCATGCAATGACCTCTGACAGCAGGACAGAAAAAAAAAGCCTTTTTATTTTGGTTTTTAAACGTGTGGCATTTTTAGACAAAAAGAACGATGAGAACAAATACCAAAATGTGCTTCATTCGAAGCTGCTGCATAGATTAAATATTTGCCACTGGTTACGTGCAAGTTGCATGACACGCACCGCTCGCATCAAGTTACTTTTTATTTCATGCATGGGTCTTTTAAAACGCTCAGAACAACCCAGGGGGCCTGAGACCCTCCTAGCGGCCCTACACTAGGAGGTGTCAGTAAAATAAAATCAAGATGAAAAATGATAAAAAAGAAACCTAAGTATACCAAATTAATTGTGAAAGTGTGATCTGTAGACGTTGAAAATCATAGAAAATAATCAAATCTTTAAAAGTCAAGGAAATTTCTTTAATAAACATATTTTTGTAACATATTTTTGTCAAGCTATAAAACATTTTCTTTGTTGTAAATTATAAATGTATTATTATTATTATTATTATTATTATTAATTTATTGAGATAAAATAATTTGTAAAGCCTTATCCAATAAATCAGTGACTTAAATATGTTAAGAAAATAAGAAAAATAGTTTAATTTAATATTGACACTTGTTTCTGTACATTAAAAAGTTTGCAAACATAAATGCCAAAAATCTATAGGGGCTGCGTTGCTAAATATTGTCTTTTTTTTTAATTATGCAAGGCCTTGAAATCTAAAAGGTTAAGAACCAATGAAATGTGTTCATGTTCTAAATGTTGTATGTTGTTTTTTTTTTTTTTACTTTTAAGTTTATGCACATAAAAAGACAGTGCAGTGTTGCATTTTACATCTGGAGCAAGTTTATAGAGATCACTGCCACCAAACTCACATTTCTTTAAGACGCAGCATAGATAAGGTTTTACCAAAGATCTCACCTAAACGTTGAAAATAAGTAAACAAATTCAAACATCTGATGATTATTATAAATACAGTATACAGCCTACAAATCCAAGAATATTTTTAAACAAATTATACAAACCACACTTTTAATAGAATTTTATTACTATATTATTAATATAGCCTAAATTGTATTCTAGTCATTATTGCCATCCTACAAAACCCAATCTACACTGCACTGCCATGCAAAAAAAAAAAAAAAGATTCAAGAAGCTGAAACCATCCTGCAGTAAATATGTTTTTGAGGCTGTAAATACAGGTAACTTTCTCCTGTCCTTCAAAATATCACATTCAATCCAGTGTGCTACTTGCCCATTTTTTTGTATAGAAATTGTTTAATTTTATACAAGCAATTTTTGAGCTAAACGTTTTCTGTGTATTTTCAAAGTAATCAATCGACTGGTTAAGTAAAACGATAACTACTCTTTTATTAACTTTATTCAACTACAGTGTCTGGCCTCAACTAAAGAGAACTGAAGGCGCACTGTGAGTTGTAAGGTGTTGTGTGTGTAACGCTCGGGGCAGCAGAGCTCAGCTCAGGTGGACGGTCTCTAGGTGAGTCTGTGGTTAAGACGCACCCACCGCTCGATGCCACTCCCTTCCAGGTGAAGCGTCCTTCGCGCCGCTTACCTATGAAACGAACACAAACCCTTCCAAACCCTTCTTGTTTTTCAAAAAAAAGGCAATAACAAGCGTAAGAGGTGAAGCAGCGTGAAGATGGAGGCAGCGCCGGGCGGTCTCGGGCGCTGTTCCTGCGCGTTCTGGCTCGCGGTGGCTTTCGACGCGCTCGGTCTCGTCATATTACTGCTCGGCGTGTTCGGAGACTTGTTCTTCTACGACTTCTTGATATACGCGGGAGCCATCATCATCTTCCTGAGTCTCATCTGGTGGGTTTTCTGGTACACGGGTAACATCGAGGTGCCACCGAGGAGCTCGAGGACGACGTGGGCTTGCTGAAGAAGGGCAGGGGTTTGGCAGGGGTCGTGAGGAGGTTCTCCAGCCGCCTCTCGAGCGGAATCAGAAACTCCCTCAGGAGAAACGGGGGGCCGCGGGGTCGAGGCGCGGAGCCCGGGCGAGCGAAGCACGGGAGGGATGGCGGTCAAGCGCCGGTGGCTTTTGCCATGAGCTCTCAGGATAACGTGAGCACTGTTTCTGCGACAGTGAGCGGAGGAGACGCTCTCAGGACAGAAACACAGGCCATATGAAGCGCCACTTACAGGTTAATAGCGTCGCGTCTGATTGTCTGAATTACACTAATTAGGATAATAACGATGACAGCTCCACCAGTTTAGCAATTAATATTTGATTTAAAAAAAGCTGGTCGTATAGAGAAAGGAGACATGTCAATCAGATGACTTTGAGGAAGTATTCGTGTCATAAGTAAGGGCAGATCCCTCTGTTAAACATCAACCGTGAAACCTACAATAGCATATAGCCTATAAACAACCGAGACTTACAATGTAAAGTATGTAAAGTCATCCGGCTATGTACTATATGAGGAGTGTTTTACCACCTGTAGGCCTGCTTAATAATTAACACAATATGAAGTCAAATAAACACACAAAACTGAGTATTTATAGACTGTGTATGAAAAGAAAACACAAAAATGCATTATGCCTTCCAAGTGGATTCAATAGGTTAAATAAGTACATTCTATATATAATACATGCCCTTAGATAAATAGACCTTTTAAATGACAAAAATAAAAAGATGTTTAAACATTTTCTTTTTTATTTTAACAGGTTACAGAAGAGGATATTCAACCACATGGCATTGCCCATTATGCCTTAACAGACTCGTTTTTCTCTTCTGTTGAAATATTATTTTTTTTACTCTGGTGTTTTATTAAAAATGTTTACAAGTGAATTACATTTTGTACGTTTTTTTGATTTGATTGATTATGCGTATTGTGCTTTGTACTATACACTATTGTGAGATTATGCACTGACAAGAATGGCCGTGACGAAATAAACACAATTATGTATTTTCCTACGTTTAATTGTCTTGTCTTACATCTGTGTTTTGAACAGCGCGATTGTAACCCAGAAAAGTTCTAGTATCCTGCTTTTATTGAATCTCGTCTATACTGTACAACCTTTGGACACCGAGAAGTGTTATTAGGTTTGCTTCCTCTTATCTTTGTTTGCTCATACCAATTTAGAAGCAGCGGGTGTAAATGAACCAGATGGGTGGCAGACGGCTTGATAGTTAACTCAACAACAGTGTACTTTTTTTTTTTTTAACTGTTTTCCAGATATTTATATGCAGCTTTCATGTGGATTTGACAACTTTATTCCTCAAACCATACATGCATTTTATGCCATTTTAGATGCATTCACTCAAGAAACTTTTGCACAATTAAGATAACGATAATTTCATGTAAGACTGTATTATTCAACAGGGTGAATCTATTGCTGATATCATTTGTATTGTGATATTTTTCATGACAAAACCAAAACAAAAACAAGTGGTCTTCAATAAGGAGCCCACCAGTTATTTGATTTCTCACAAATAAAAAAGTAGCTTATTAAATATTTTAAAATATTAATATTTAATCATATAAATGTATTAAAAAGGTTAAACATTAAACATTGTAAAGTATGTATGTACACGTTATTATAGACCAATGAAACAGTTAAATCTGTATAATACATACCCGTCTCATCTCTCTTAGAGGCCTTTAGCCTGATTGCATGCCTTCATTGAGTCATCACGCTTTAAACCACTAGGTGGCAGAACTTTCGTTTATTGAGCACAACGCTACTTCCGTAACAACAATACAGCGCTTCCGGTCGTGCGGAGCTCAGCATGGTTACGCATGTGGCTATTCTTATAACTCACTTATAATGCCTGCTTTAATTTCATACTTTTTTTGAATAACCGTTATTTGGTAAGTTGCGATCTATTACCTCTCGTGACGTAGTCTGTTTAACAACTAACGTCACGCGCAGTTATTTTAAAGTAGTTTTGTGTTCGCAGATTAAAATTATTTGCGATAAATAATGGAAATTGAGGGCAGAGAATTCCTCAATACACCCCCGAAGAAAACTGTGCGTTTTGGAGGCACAGTTGCCAGTACGTTAGCGAAGGTGCAGGAGGTGAGATTGTACATAACGTTACCGTGTAAAGCGCGTGAAATGTCCCTGTCTCTAAAACATGTCCTGGCATGTCTGCTGTGACGTCCACAGGGCGACACAAGGGATTATGAACTGATAAAACATCAACTCTCAGATCCTGACATTAAGGCGAGTATTGTTTTTAATCGCTATTTCAAAGCATCCACGCATAAAATTGTTTTGGCAAGACCTGTAGAAATCATAGAACATAAAAAAACAGTAGATACTACTACTATACTATACTATCTTTCTATTTATGTATATATCTATGTATGTATCTGTCTATCTCTCTCTCTATATATATATATTCATAAATCTTGAATGAATTGGTCAAACAGACTCATGAAGATTGTTTTTTTTTTTTTTTTAAATGCTTATTCAATATTTGTGTGGGCATCCTGGAGCTTGTATTGAAATGCTCCTTCTATTTTATTGTCTTGTATCTCATTGTAGGACGCTCAGATTATCAACTGGCTGCAGGAATTAAGGACCTGTGTCACTCAACTTGGCAAAGATCACGAGCAGTTAATATATGTTGTTTTGGTGAGTGAAACACTATTGTGTCAAATGATGAACCAAAGCAGGGCGGTCATGTTCTCTGTGTTTGTCCATGCAGAAGCTGCCATGGCTCAGTCGCGGTCAGGCGGTGGTGGACGAATATCTGGCCTTTCTGAGTAACCTGGTGTCGGCGCAGACAGTTTATCTCAGAGTCTGTCTCAGGATGGTCATTGCTAATTTTGCACCACGTAAGATTTATCGTGATGATGCTTTGCTCCATTCACGTTGGTTAATGGCTTAAAATAATGTTTGATTTCCTTTTTCTTTCAGAGAGAATACGAATCCAAGAAGGGAATGTGGATATTTCAGATTCTGATGACGAAGATGAAAGTTGGTCTACTTTTTTTTTATATCAACTGCATGTGTTTTTAGTGATTTAATTTGTAGCGCTGACTATTGTTTTTGTTGATTAATTATCATATACTGGCTTCTTTAATCCACCCTGGTGGTAGACCTTTGTCAGGATAGACTTGATGGATAATCATACTTGCATAAACTCTCATAAACAGACTGTGGTTTTAATGCATTACAGTGTGCAGTGTGCTGATATGTCATGTTGACGTCAGTGATTTGTTTTAAAATAACTTGTTTTAACGGCAAAGATCCAATAAATTGATCCAAGACATTTTGTCCTTTTGAAAATATACTGCGATTTCCACAAGAATATTAAGCAGCAGATGCTTAAACGGATGTTTTAAATATTGATGGTAATATTAAATGTTTTTTAACAGCAGATGCTGTCATTATCCATTCCTGTCATCAATCAATGAAATCATATCTGTATGTCATTATTATAACTTCTAAGGCTGCACAATTAATCGATTTTCTAATTACAATTACGGATGCCACAATTATCGTTCAAAGTGGCAATTACACTTATGTTATTCTGCATGCTTAAGATGTTTTTTTTCTTGCAAAAGGTTATTTTAAGGGGACTTCTGTTGTTTTAATTTTGGTTTTTGTATAACATTATAACACAATTAATAGTTTTGGTCTTTTTTTCTTTCTTTTTTTAAATAATGGATAAGCCAATCCAATGTATAATTGACATTTGAGGCTTCAAACTATGGTATAAACGTTAAAATGTTACAGTTTCAAGGGAAAATCGTCGTAATCGTGCAGCCCTAATACCTTCTGCCTTACACCATAATCATTTTTTTTTTGTTTTGTTTTTTTATTCCCACAGATCTGCCGAGGACATTTGATCATTGTCATCAAGCCTTACAGCTGATTGCAAGATATGTTCCATCGTAAGTGTCTTTATAAAACCTTCAAAAGCTTAACACAGTTTCACAGTTCTCTAACTGCGAGTCTAACTAGAGTTTCCTTGTTCTCTAAGAACCAGTCGATTCCTGATGCCGATCCTTTCCGACAAGTTCCCTTTTGTGCAGAAGTCCTCCAGAACACTTGTGAGTCATGTAGAAAGCACGTCAAACCAGCACTGGAGTAAATGAACATACGTGAATGGGATTGTTCTGAGTCTGTTGTTTGCCCACTCAGGAGTGTTATGTGCACAACCTGCTGAGAGTTTCAGTCTACATCCCTGACCTGAGGAGAGACATCCTAGAGCTCATCATCAGCAAAAAGCTCATGCTAGATGTGAGGGACTTTTCAGTCAACACTGATTTCTTTGTAACTGTGCAGATGTTTGATGGCTGTTTTTGTCATTTAGGTTAGTGCACCACGGAGTGAGATTGAAGAAGTAGAAAGTGATGCTCATGCTAACGGGGCATCACACGATGACTGCCTCTTTGACATGGTGGGTCCAAAACCAAATATTCAGTCTCATGTTACTCCTATCTTGAATCTTGAAGAACGTACTGCTCTTTTACATTCAGTGAATAGGGACTGAAAAGTTCAAGCTTCAAAAAAGTAGTTGAAACAACCTAAATTGGATAACAAGTTTTTATTAGGAATCAAATTGACTTAATTCAGGGGTAACTTGTATTGTAGTCTTTCCTTTTTTAATGTTTGAGTAGTCATAGATCTTACTCGTTTTAACTTCATGTTTTGTGTGGTTTATTCAGGATGAGGAAGAGGACTCTCGACTGGATTCAACAAGGCCTGATGGAGCTGTGATGGTTCATCCCATGGCACAGAGACTGGACACAATGATGACCGTCCTGCTGTCTTACATTAAGGACATTTGCTATGTCAATGGTCAGGATATTACCTCTTTATTACTGTCAGTTAAAATGTTTAATTAAAATTCAGTTAGGACATTCATAACGAAAAACAAAACTGCCTAAAGTTTAGGGTCAGCAGGCTTTTAAAAAAGAAATGAGTGCTTTAATTCAGCATGGAAGCACTGAAAACCCTCTGCCTTGAATAAATGCTGTTTGTTTTTTTACTTTTGTATTCATCAAAGAAAATTGAAAAAACTCTTCACAGTTTGTATAAATATATTAAGCATTGCAGCATGCTTTTTTTTTTTTTTTACATTGATAGTAAAAATAAATGTTTATTGGTCACTGGATCATTTTATTAGGTAATGATTTTAAGGATTAAGTCTGGAGTAATGATTGAGAAAATTCAGCTTTGCATTATAACATTTAAAATACATTTGAGTAGAAATCAGTTATTTTAAATGATAATTTCACAATGTTACAAATTTTACTGTATATTTCAGCAAAAAAAATGCAGAAATATTGAGCATATAAGACTTTAAGATCTTTTGAACTGCTATCTATGTATAATGGTTGTGTTAGCCTGTTTATACCTCCAAGTAAAGAAGTGCATTAAAATGCACAGGCATTAATACATATTTCATAAATGGCATTCACACTTGGATTTTTAATGTAACTTTTTTTTCTTTTTTTTATTGTTTTAATCTCAATAGGCTCATTAGATATAGAGAAAACCAAAGCTCTCTACAGAGACCTGGTGTCCGTGTTCGATAAGGTGGTGCTTCCTACTCACGCTTCCTGTCATGTACAGTACTACATGTTCTACCTGTGCAGCTTCCACCTGGTAGGTTCACGCTTCTCTCTCATTTTCACATAAACAAAAACAAAACACAACTTAATCTCTAAATCTTTTATTTCTCTCTTAATTTCTTAATCTCTTTTTTTAGGGCTTGGCTGAAGCTTTTTTAGATCACTTATGGAAGATGTTACAAGCCCCCAACCAGCCCCCAGTCCTGAGACAGGCCGCTGCTGGATACATGGGAAGCTTCATGGCAAGAGCCAAGTTTTTGCCAGTATCGTACGTGACCTTATCATGCGGTTTTATCTTATCTGATGGAGCAGGGATAAATATTTAATCATCGTTCTTGGCAGTGGTTTGTTACCTCAATTAAGCAATTAAACATTAATGCCCCTTTGTTGTTATCTGCGGAAAAAAATGCAGATACCCATATTTGTGAAAACATAATTTGAAACCTACATGTCAAAACTGGTGCTGTAGAGTTTCCTGTCTTCCGCAGGACAGTCAAGGCCTGTCTGGACCTGTTGGTTCCCTGGTTGCACCTTTACATTGATAGTCAAGACTCAGGATCCAAAGCGTTCTGTGACATCAATCTGCACGGCCCATTTTATACAGCCTGCCAGGCTGTGTTTTACACACTCATCTTCAGACACAATGCCATTCTGGAGGGCAATATGAAGAAAGGTCAGAACATGTGGAATTTACCTGTCTATCTATCTTTTTTATAGCATAAGCAAGAAAAAGCCTCTTTAAAAACAAGGGAAAAAATAGTTTGGGTACATGTTATAATTATTGCTTTGAAAAATTATTTTAACAAAAATGCTTCACTGCTTAATATTTGGAAAATGCTTGTGTGCCAACATGCACCCAAAAAAAAAAAAAAAAAACACAGTAAGGAAAGGTCAGTTGTAAAGGTGTAAAGTGTTGCGTGATGGCAAAATAATCCTAACCTAATCCTAATCAAACAATCTAAAAGTACTCATTATTTAAATGTACAAAAGCATTTGACAAGAACTTCACCCATGGGTTTCAAACTAGACTTTTTGTCCTCGACCCTTCCTCAGGGTTGGCGTACTTGCAGGGTTTGAACCTGGAGCGTATAGTGATGTGCCGGCTCAACCCGCTGAGGGTCTGTATGCCTGCTGTCACCAACATGTTTGCAGCCATCACCAGGTACAGCACAAGAGAACCCCATCATCTGATTACAACACTTCACAAAATACCAGCATGACAAATGAGGGCAATTTCACCCATCTGTTGGCAGGAAGTACCAGCTCGTCTTCTGTTACACCATTATTGAGAGAAACAACCGGAACCTGCTGCCAGTGGTGAGCCATTCAACGGGCGGCAACTCGGTGTCCATTAACACAAACCCTCTGGATTGCTTCTTCCCTTTTGATCCATATCTCCTGAAAAGGTGACACATTTATGCTCATTCGTGTCAAGCTCAGCCTTGGAATGCTAGTTAATTTAAATCATTTATGTATTATTATTATTATTATTATTATTATTTACAGCTCTGGAAAACTCATTGAGCCAATCTACCAGGTGTGGGAGGAGCCATCCGATTGTATGATAGACGTTCCCAAGAAGGACGTGAGAAAGGTGATATACATTCATAGCGGCCAGAAGAGGATTTCATTTTTTTTTGGTCTTGAGTTTGACTTTGTCTGCACATTCAGGAAATTTTAAGTGTCCGTATACTTACTCTTTCGTGTTTTCATTTAGTAGTTTAGTTTCTTCAGAAATATCCAGTGACACTTTGATCTTGTCTCTCAGGGGTCTATGGAGGAGGAAGATGACTTCCTGCATGGAGAAACGCCTCATGGAGACTCACTAGTAGGCATGACTCCTGGCTCTTATGACTCTCTGCACAGTCCGCGGAGTGTTGGCTCTCCCCCCATCTCCTTCCTGCAGCGGCCTTTCTGATCCACCGCTGTAGCTCTCAGCTGTTCACAGAACACACCAGGAGGGGGCGCTCAAGGACTGCTTGTGCTTGTGTTAGCACAGATCTTACTGGGGCCCTTCACATACCAGCATTACTGACCCCAGTGTGCGGCAGTACTTTTACTAAACCCTCACTCAAGACCGTGTCATAAAATGTAAAAGTTTATTGCACACTTGTGCTATATTAATAGAAACATCAGCGGTTTTAAGTACAAACTATCACTTTAATCACTTTGAATAAATTAGTTTTTTTTCTGTGATATTTTCAGTTTGTTCTGAAAAAAATTGAGATTTGAATTGCTGGCGGTGTGTTTAAAGGTAAATGGGTGTCAATTCCCATGTTATGAGTTTGAGCTCGAGCTAAACCTTGTCTGTTTGCACAAAATATTCTGTAAAAATTGACATACAGAGAACACTTTATTGTAAAAATGTTTTTCTGTGTTATTTGTTAAAATTATAACTTGTCGCCCTAGGCATATTCTGTACAAATATCAAATCTCCGCACTGAGCTGTACTTTGCGCTACAGTTTTGAATTCAACTTTTGAAATTAACGTCAAGTAATAAATTGGTCTGGCTGTTTTATTACAATGTGGAAAATAACTCTCGTTTTCATTTTTGATCACTTTTGGTAAGCTTTGGTCAAACCAAAGCAAAAAACCTTTTTTAAGACATACATACATATGTGAATATACTAACAGTGATGAACCTATGACTGCATGTTACTGGAAGGTCAAATTCAGTGATGCATGCTTAATAGAAACTGTACAGATGCATGTAGTCGTATATAACAAAACAAAAAAAAGACCCACACAAGCTGTTGCAGATTATACAAGCATTAAAACTGTGTCAGCATGCAACCCTTGGTAGCCAAATAATTTTTTCAAATATTGCACCATGCACCAGCTTTGGCTCAACAATGCAGACTGGCACGCACCACAGACGCACAGACACGAGCGTGTCTGTCTCAGTGCATCTGAAAATAACAGACAAATACTGTACTGTTTCAAAAACTCAGCACTGCATGTAATACAAAAAACAAAAGCCACATCACATACTTGTTCAGACTTTAATAAAAACATTAAACGAAAGAAATTCAGGCCACACATATGATGCAATCTAGTTAAATCACAGGACTACGTGTCAGCATTTGCAGAGCATGTGCTGTTATTTATATTAACAAACCATCTGCATGACCGTAAACCTCTATCCTCAGGAAATGAAAGACACCAGCTTATTATTACACATTGATATAAGTGACTGTAGATCCTATACGGCAAGACAAAACAGCCGAATACAGTGTGCTTATGAAAACAGTAACCCGAACCATGTGCATTGTTCAGCTGAATGGATGCATTCGGGGTGGAACGCTGCAATATGACTCCCATTACTCCACACCAGCGCCGTGACGAGCCAAATCCCCCCCCAGAACAATCAGCATAGTCCCAAAGATTCCGAGATGGAGCAATCAACGTCCATCAACCCAACGAACCACGAAAGATTCCCCCCAAAGGACTCAACGGACCATAACTGATCGTAACGCAGTGCATGCTGGGTGACATTGGACTGACCTGCACCGCAAATGCGTCCCAGTGTAGACTGACATGATCGGCAAAGACATGAAGAGGACATCGAAGGGGTCGGCGGCTAGATTTACAAGGTTTCTGACGGCAACCGCGCACGTACTTACAAGCGAGCGTGTCTACGTGTCTATGAATAATAAAAGATTTGGACCGAAAATATAAAATCTTTAAAACATCATAGCACTTCTCAGAACGGATACAAATAAGCATCATATCAAATGATGACGAGTGGGGACTGTCCCAAAGATCCCTAGGTGAAATGTAATACATGTACTGTATAATACGCCTAACTCTAATAGAGAGGTCAGCTGCACAGCCACATGTGTTTTCATTACAGTTGAAATGGGGAAATATACCGCATCTGAATGAAATCGTCTTCATAACTATGCGGTATGTATTATAAGTCACATTCGAGCATCATAAAGTCGCCTCTGCTGTTAAGAGTGACGTCGGTGTTTCAGATTTCTATTCCCTCGGTTGGTTTCTGCCTTTATGTTATAACACTCAGTACTGCTACGTGTTAAATATGTACACGGACTGTGTTGAAAAAACGAGTATGAGTTTGATCAGTAGAGCTCAGGCCTCTGATAACTGCTTGAAAGAGTACAAACCGCACCGCAAATCTTCACAGTCTCTTATTTTCCACAGGAGAGCTGCAGTTCAGCCTCGTTGTTCTGATTGAGCCCGGTTCGTCTGTCCATCCCAGATGCTCTACTGACCTCTCCGCTCTCCCGCAGGAGCCCCGAGGACAGGAGGTTGTGGCCACTGAACGAGGCTACAGGGAGAAAACACAATTGTTGCAGGTTAAACATAGCGTTATGTAAGTCTATAATCTTCTCATGTAAATATGATGAAGAAACTCGTAAGCATGTTTGTGAACATGTTCCATCTCAGAAGTGACAGGCACTTGCCCTTTTCCTTAAAAGTATACACCTTCCAAAAAGGGGTGGAAAAAAATGGTCATATTGTGTAACACACAGTGGCTGTATAATATTGGACAGCTGTTGGTCTTTGTTCATTAATAACTTCTTAATAATGCAATGTTTACAGAAGAAAAAACAAACAACTACAGTATATATATATATATTTTGTCATCAGTAAATATGTAGTTAGTATAAAAAATAAAGAAAATATGATTCATACATAAAATGTATTATTATTTTAATAATAAATACATGCACATATACATAGGCCTACCAGAAAACAAATGTACCAAAGCATGTTCAATAAATAAATTATATAAAAAATAATTTCAGAATGATAATTAAAGACTAGCAAGACTTTTGTTTTCAAAGGATCTTCTGAAAAGCACTCATGAGCACTTTCTGTTAGGATTGACCCAATAACAAGGCTGCCCTTGATTCTCACGTCAAAATGGCACGATTAATACCATTTAAACTCTACATGTCTAAAATATGAGCCATGCGAAACCTGCTTTGGTGTTTTTCAAAACTCCTTGTCAAACTGGATAACAGAGAGACTTTGCAAGGTTAGCAGTTATAGTGCAGGGTTTTGTGACAGAGAATGAACGTTTGGCCTGAGCTAAACTCAGCTGACAGCAGCAGTTGAAGGCAAAAATGCTGATTGCTTTATAACACGACAAAAACGGCCACTCACTCTGAATCACAGTCCTCTTCAGCCTTCACAACGTCTCCCTCTACGTACTGCACTAACGCTGCAAAACAAGCAAACATTTCATGAATATTAATGGATAAGAAAACAAGTTTAAATGTCCCAATATCCCAGATTATGTAAGTCACCCCACTCAAACAGACTGATGTAGCTTCAAACAGTCAGAGTAAAGGAAAGAGGCTTTAAACGGCCAGGGCTGTTGATTTCTCACTCACTGTGATCCTCAGTGCAGAGCGAGCAGACACCGTCCACGAGCTCTTTGGCCTCAGCCGCGAGCTGGCAGGCGCTGTCAGGGATCGGGGATGGTGTGTCGGGGCTGTCGGTCACTGGAGACGCTCGAGCGCACCTGCGGGACGAGGAAGGTAAGTCACCATCTCTGGCGGGACACACAATGCAACTTTGAGTGCTTGTCTTGAGAAACTTACCCACTTTCAATCCCAAATAAGCTGGTGTTAGTGAGAACTTTGTGGACATTCTGTAAAAACAGAGAGCGAATTTTACCCAGAACAGTTTTAAGGGACAGTTCACTCAAAAATGCTAATTCTGTCATCATGTCGTTCCAGTCCTGTATGAATTTGTAGGAACGTTGCTTTTAACAGTATGGAAGAGTTACTGGAAGTCAACGGCTACCTTTAACTGTTTGGTTGCAAAAAATCCTATAAAAAAGTTCAACAGAAGGAGAAAAGTCATACAGGTTTGGGATGACATGACGGCGAGCAAATGATGGCAGAATTTAGCATTTCTGCGTGGACTAGGCTAAGTGTTGAGTCAGAAAATGAGGTTTGTGTTTACCTGTGCAAAGCCAAGGAGCTTTTTGTTGGAAATCTCCAGGTGTTTTCGTGTGAGTTCAGACTTTCTTAACTGACTATCAGTGGTGGTGAGCCTCCTGTTCAGCTCCAACACATCCTCCTGTGAAGAAAACCATTTACAGTTTACTAAACATATAAATATATATATATCAGTATATATATATATATATATATATAAATAAATAAAAAAAAACATTTTCCTAAACTGAAGATGAAATTGCAAAACCGCTCAAAATGTAACTGAAATACTAACTGAAATAAGTCTAAATGAGTGCTAAAATTAGTAAAGCCAAAAGTTAAATAAAAGAAATAGACGAAAAGAAAAAGAATTGTATATGAAAACATAAAAAAGCTAATTCAACAAACATAATAATACATAAATACCAAAATAACAGCTTAAAATGAGTTAATCACAAACAGGACTGTGCTAGTTACCTGCCAACTCTTTCCAGTCCACAGAAGTTTTCATTCATTGCATCATCTTGTAAATCTTCTTAAAAATAATATAAATAATTTTTCATCACACGGAGAGAAGTGATGAGGATGATTTACCTTAGTAGCCTCCAGTCCTCTCTGTTTCTTCCCAGCGAGCTGGTTCTTCAGATCTTTGATTTCAGCCTCCAGGAGCTGAATGACCTCCTCGTAGTCTTGCTCGGCACTGTTAGTCTGCCTCTGAACAGCCTCCGCTACCTGCAGCTTACTCTTCAGAGACTTGTTCTCCTCCACCGTGGCTGTGGCCTTCTGTTTCATCCATATACATGGAAATAAGAGAATACACAAACTGATGAGTGGAGAAATGTCTTGGGGCCAAATTCGCTAGGAGTCCGCGCAGGCACAAACCCTCATTTGGCATTAAAAAAAATACTGTCAGGATTTACTAAAAAAAAAAAGCAGTGGGAAATTAGCGCTGAAAAGGCATGTACGCAGTTATTTTTGAATAAGCATTTGTAGAAGTTTCCCTTCTGATCGGTAATCACGGTTTATGACCTATTATTTCATTCATAAAAAAAGCATGTCTTAAAGCGGGAGGTAATTTGCGGTGCCCTTGGTAGACTGCAAAGATCATTACGGCACTGATTTGTTTGTTTCCATTAATCACACGCAGCATTTTTCCTCCCATTGGTGCTTTTACGCTAATTCGCCCTTAAATGTTCAGATATTCATGTGTTTATAGCTTGTGTTTGGTATACACAAATATAGTAAGGTAAAATGTGGTGCATACATCACACTGCTCACATGCCTCTTAATATGTGGATGGGGTATTTTGAGCCGTTTAAGTCGCATCAAACAAATCGTGTTTATTTGAGATGCTGCAGGCTTTACCTCCGCCGTCTTCTGCAGTTCCTCCTCCAGAGTCTTCTTGCTGTCTTCTGTGTCTTTCAGTAACACCTGAGAGCATTGCAATAGATGTTCACGTCACAAAAGCTTTCTGCACAGATGTTCAGCTCTGTCTTGATGAGTGTAAATAGAAAGTTAAGCAGGATTCAAAATGACCATGAAACGCAAATGGAATTATGTTCTCTAAATGTATGATATTCATCCTATAGACTCAATGCATCAAGGCGTGCAATTTTTGATTTCCACTGAAATTATAGTCATGCATACTAAACATCAATCATTTATAACTCAGCCTCATGTTCAGATTTGCCACTACTACTTTTTTAGTTTTTGCCACTACAAGGCAAACAAAGTCATGATTAAGGAAGCCATATCAGTGGAGGAAAACAGAAAAAAATGTAATAACCTTATTTAACATCAAGTAACCTGATTTTGTTACTCTTAATTCTGTTTTAGTGGCTTAGTTTGAAAAACATTCCCCAACATTTCTTAATAAAGGTATAGAAGAAAAAAGCGGTTAAATAAAGTTATAAGCAGTTTAAGCTGTGTGTTACTAAAGATGATTTGTATATAAATCGCTCAGTCTAACATTTTAACAATCTGACTTAAAACTATATTATGTTGTATTTCCTAATGTATTATTATGTATTATGTTGTACTTCCTAATGGAGTTATATTTCGATATTCACCTTCAGCTGTTTCATTTGCAGCTGGAGTTGTTTGACCTCAGTCTGAAACTCCTCGAGTTCCTCGCTGCTGTAGCTGCACTCCGACTCATATGTCTGAAAGAGAGAGTGACACCCCTAAAACAACTCTTCAGTAAGTGCGTGACCCTGCCTCTGAATCTGAAAAGAACATTAAAACCAGGACCAATACATCGATGCGAGACATATCCAAAGGCGCAGGGTACAGAACAGGCGAGCTCTGACAATTGAAGCTTTTAAGAGCTTAAAAGACAGCTTTGATAACTTTCCTGAGCAGCAGAAAAGCTCCTTTAAGAACCCTGAGTAAATCTCCCGACATGCTCAACTTCAGGAGAAAGTGAAGTCTCTATGCGAGGAGGTGCTCTGAGGATTGCGCTGAAGTTTAGCCCCAATCAAAGTCACAACTAAATCCTGCGGGTCTACTTACTGGGGAATGAAAGGCAGAGGTGTCCATCAAACTGGCTGCTTCCTGATAGGAGAACATGAAGGGACCCTGTCCCAGTCCCGCCTCCTCCAGCTTCTCCTGATAAACGCTGCGGGTGGCTTCCACAAAGTCTTATTAAGAAAACAGAGGCGTAGTTGGAAATAGCCAAGTATAGCGCTACAAACATAAAAAGCACGTAAGCATCAAAGCCATCGAGACTTCTTTAGTGTTGATTTGAAAATTTGTGATTTCATGTCAACGTTTGCCAGCTGTACGGAAAACGGGTGCAATATATTCTCTTCTCCTGTCACTGAGTGAAATCTATCCAGAATACTGCAGGAGAAAGAGAGTCTGGAGGGAATATTTATGTTGAGGTGCCCTTGCTCTAAGTGTTTGCGCAGCTGAAGTACGAGAAAGCAGGCAGAACTCTTGCTCCACTGCGAGCACTTTGATCACGATTTGCCGCGGTGGCATCTTCCTGCTGAGGAGTGTAACTCCCTGTCATGAGCAGCCTGGAAATATACTTAGCTGTCTAAGTTTGTACTGAACCCAAATATTTTTCACCTCCTGACAGACAATCTGTCTCTAAAAACTCATTCTAGCTGTTTCAAAGTGTAAACTCAAGCTCAATATCCAAATAAGGATTGTGATTCCCTTTTCAGAATAGGTATTTCCGTCCACGTCAAAATGTGATTATTTCCTCAGAGGTTGGGAACCTCAGGCACGCAAGCTGTACCGATAATCACTGGCATCCGAGGAGAGAGTGCTTGAGAGATTAGTATTACGCTTTTTTTTTTTTTTTTTTAAGTTATTTCAGTAATGTTAAATTCCACCATTTGCATGCTAAACTACGACTACCTTTTTTGCTAAACTACAGTAACCTTTTTTTCTACGTCATGCAACCTGTTTGGTGGGAGTCATAGAAAGCAGTCTACTTATTAAAAGATGCTTCACCTGTAAATATGAAGATGCATTTTTAGCGATATTAAATAGTAATTTTGGATTTCAAATTATAATCATTACTTTAATATAATCGTTACTTTTACGTAAAAACGGTAACCCCTGAATTGGTAAAAACAATGTACATTACCTAAGCAGTTCAATGGCATATGCTATTAAACCTCACTTAAACAAGGACATTTGCAGAGGAAAGTAAAAATTGTTCAAAATGACCCCTATTTTAGACTCATTTCTGATACAGAAATATGTGATTTTCTTAAAAGGGAATTTAAATCCACACCAATTGTTTTTTTTTAAAATAGTGATTATTTCCTTCATCTAGTTGATTGGCTGAGGATAGTGATGCAGGTGCGGCATAGAGGCTTAAAGGATGTGTCTATACCTCCATACGAGACGGTGCCCTGAGGGTCTGTAGTGAGACTCTCTCTGAGCTGCCGCCGCTTCTCCTCTGTTACATCCAGACCCAGATACGACAGAGCCTGCAAAAATGTCAAAAACCTTTATCATTATAGTACTTCAGGCCTATTCAAATTCTGAGAGGTCTTCAATGCCATTATACTATTCTAAAGCGCATTTTTCACTAATATGATTTTTGAACACTGTTTTAAATTTACTGCTAGGAGCATAAAAAAACAAATGTATAACTATGAACTATCAGGCTTAACTTTAGTCAATAAACAGATATTTTAAGAGCCGACTGATGACTTGTTTTCCGACTGTACAGCATCTATCCGAGTTTGAAATGAGTGTTACAGCTATGTACACAAGAGGGCAGTGTGGTAACAGAGGTCAGTGGTGGACAATAAATCCAGGCTTATGGTCCATAATAGTTCAAAAGGTATTAATAAGGCTAATCAGATTAAGTTCAAACCTACAATCTGATACTGGCACTAAAGTAAGATATACTGTTCAAACACCAGTGACAAGAAAGCTGTCCTGTTCCAGATAAAACATTTACTTAAAGATGAGACAAACAGTGGAATAAAGCATAAAGTCACATCAACATTTTGGAGCATATCAAATACCTGTTCGTGCAACACTTAATATCGTGTGCATTGTGCCTTTAGTCCACATTTAAGTGCTCTCGTCCATTGAGACCTAATCCTATTAATGGGCCGGTAGATTAGGGTCAGCCTCGGGATCAGAAGGATTAAATTAAATCTCTGCTAAACAACTGCACCATAACAAAGAGCAGAGACAGAGATCTATGATAGGTATGATAGGTTATCTTTATAAGTGCTCTGTCAGTTACTTCACTTTGAGATACGGGTTCCTAATGAAGTCACTGGTTCAGATTTCAGAGGATTAACCCTTTAAATTCCCCTTGTTTTCTGAACATTACTAAAAATACAGCACATGGCACATGCCACTACTATCGTCAACTATATAAAGAATTAAAGTCTTACTTTTTTCAATAAAATGTTTTACACTCAAATTAAAAGCATTTAGTTTAAATAATTTATTCTTGAATGTTTAAAAGAAAATCTTAAAGACGTTAAACGTTTTGAAAAAAATGGTTTATTTTAACTGGTTGCCTCACGGGGGCCACCGCGTGTCATTCAAAACTAACAAGACCTTCATTTATCTTTGGAACACAAATTATGACATTTTTGATGAAATCTGAGAGCTTTCTGACCCTGGATAGACAACGATGTAACTGACACGCTCAAGGACCAGAAACATTGTTAAAAAAGTCAATTTGACTTCAGTGTCTCAACCCTAATTTAAACAGTCTTATGGACTATTTTAACAATGTCTTTCTTACTGCCTTTCTGGTCCTTGACCATGTCAATTGCCTTGCTGCCTTTGCTCTCAGATTTCATCAAAAACATCTTAGAGGATTGGAATGAGGGCGAGTAATTAAGGATTTTTGAACTATCCCTTTAAGGTCACATGACTAGTATACTCCTCTTTTTATGTTTTCACTGAGGGAAATAATCTGCTGATGTAAATTGTAGTCATATTTTGTAATGTTATCTAGCTCAGTGGTTTTCAGTCAGGGGGCTTCAACACAACCAAAAAAAGTACTTAAATTCTAATTTAAGCTAAAATGCTAAAATAAATAAAATCATTTTGTAAGGTATTACAAAGATAATAATAAAAAATATTTCTTTCTTCCGACTCAATAATTGTTTGTTGGCTTTAATAGAAGATCATAGAAGAAAATCAATAAATGAATTAGTTATACACATTAGTGTATATATATATATATATATATATATATATATATATATATATATATATATATATATATATATATATATATATTAAAATGGCTCATGTCCACTGAGGGATATGTCTCGGTACGATTCAGTATAATACAGTACGGTTCATAATTTCATTGTCAGTAGTTGTGAATAACACTATATTTAACAGGCATTCATTGTCTCATGCATCTTTTATCTGTTCCTGGTCATGTAGTTTTGGCTAATACAAAGTTATATTTAACTTCGTATATTTATTTTGACCTTTACCGTAGTACAGCACTGATTTTGTTTGCTTTTGTCTTTATTTTCTCCGAAGCCTTATACTTTTATAACGGCTATTATTGTTCAAAAAAGGAAGATTTGTGGTAATTGTCAAGCTCTATTGTCGATCGCTGCTTTCCCTGATACACCACACCTATCAAGTAAAAGTAGTATTCTGTTATTAAAAAGCTCAGAAACAAGCAGCTTTGTCATAATTACAGTATATTAGTGTAATATCCGCAAATCATTGAATACTAAGTTGAAGAACAAGGGGCCTTCAAAGTAAAAAAGGTTGTCCGCTTACCTATCTAGCTAACCCAAAGACGGGTTGAAAATGATAAAAGACTTAACATTTCTTTTTGCACTTTTTTATGTAATATACGTTCATTGTTCCATGTAAAACCTCACAGGCTAAAAACGTGCCATTTTTGTGTAAGGTCAGTGAAAGTACTACCTGACCGCTGAGAATGTTTCATGAAGCATCACTTGTTGTACACATGCAAAAGCGTTTGTGTAAACCAGGCTTACCAGATCGAGCTTCTCTGATTTGAGCCGTATGTGGGGGTCCAGCGAGATCTTGGGTTTGGAAACAGTGGTTTGTCTCTGCACGGTGGAGGCTGAGGGGGGAAAGTGGGACAGTAATTCACCTACTTTAAGAGTCATACTCACATTAGAGCATTTAGTGGCGAGTGCTAGTTAGCTGCATTGGATACCGTGGCCTTAATGTTTTTTTCATTGTCTGGGAGCTCAAACGAATGAGTATTATATTAATACAATAAAGATTATGAACTGTGTGAGGGATTTGAAACGAGGGGTGGAGAGAGATAGCGATAGAGAAAGTCAGGTATTAACACCAGCGCTTTCAGCGGCGTGTGTATTGTTAAGCAACGATGGCTGTAAGAGCTATGAGATGATCACCCCCAACCCGGGACACGCTCCTGCAGGGGATTTATCTGCCTTCTGACGCTCATGATTGACAGCTTGAGCTCAGACTCGTCAGCCTCACGCAGACTCAGACAGGTCCCATGCCGGTACGCACAGCAGGCGCTCGCTCAGGGGCACTGGATTTAACAGGTGGTACTGATGGTACACAATCCAGGACAGCTAAAACAATCCAGATTAATGGTGCTTCTATGAATGCCCCGGAATTGTAAACATGTGGAAAGTCTACTAGTTTACACAATTTGTTTTATAATTTATTCAGCCTCATGTTGTACAGACATGTATAAAGTCCTTTTCTTCTATGAAACACAAAATGTGAATTTTTGATGAATATTCCGGCTACTGTTTACCTAATGAAAGTGAATGGGGACTCACTTCCCCATTAAAGGTGTCTATTTTACTTAAAAGGATAGGATAGGATTCTAAACCAGTATGAGTTTCTTTCTTATGTTCAGTAAGAAGATATTCTGAAAAATACTGGTAATTAAACAGTTGTTGGTCTCCATTGACTTAGTATTTTGTTTCCTGCTATGGAAGTCTATGGGAACCAGCACAACTTCACAATTTAAAAAAAATATTTGCTTTTGTGTTCAACATAAGAAAGAAACCTATACAGGTATAGAACGACACAAGCACTGTATGCTCACGGTTATAAAACTAAATATAGCTTCATGCTTCATGTCATTTTCAGTGACATTATCCCCTTATCCCATTCACTTTTATTATACGGGGAAAAAAAAGTCTCAAAAACTCTCAAATTTAAAGGCCAAGCTCAACATCTAACATATAAGCAAATTCAAATTTAAAATAAGTTTGTATTAATTTAATAGTGTCATGTTTAACCTCCACTCTCAGAAAACTGTCACTGGGGTCACACCTTTTCAAACGGTACTAACATGAACATTTTAGGTAATAATGTGTACTAATATGTTGTATTCATGGGTTAAAAAAAATAACATTTTAGTTTTTGTACTCAGTGACAGCTTTTAACCTTAATTTAACTCAAAAAGGGTGCAAGCCAGTTGTAAATATCCCTCTTGCATGGTGAGCAGAATTCTACACCAATCTCTATGTCTCTACAAATCACAATGATTAAAAAATGACAACGGACGAAGATAAGAATGTCTCTGAGCCTGAGCGCATCTAGTCTCCCTTTCTAGGAAGGACACCCAAAAGGGCTTTTGCAGGATTACAGCACCTATTTAATTCCCATAAGACAGATCTTCCTTATTCTTATAAGATCTAATCAGCTAGTCTGGATAAATGGTAATTAAGTACTATACACTTTATAGATGTCAAGAATGATTAGAATGTTTCGCATGTAAACACAACGCCATCCAGAGTTCAAGGGCGAGCCAGGCATGCCTGCATCCCGTCTAGATTAACCTTAAGCTCTGGGCCAGGGATAGCCTGATGGACAGGTGCATGGTACACATCTAAGTTTGGACACTGGACATCACAGCCATACTTGAAATCTCTGAATGTCACTGAATTGCATTAAATAATCATTTACAAATGCAAAAAAACAATCTGCGGGTTTGAGGTTTCATAGTTAATATCCGTAATATTTATATATAGGTTATATATATATATATATATATATATATATATATATATATATATATATATATATATATATATATATATAGGTATATATATATATATATATATATACATAGGTTAATTTCATAAATACAAATTTACTTTGTCAAAATAGCTAATTTCAGTAAATGTTTCTTCCACTTGATATATCTAATACATGACACTTTCAAACACATTAAACACAAATCAAAATCATTAAACACAATCGGCCTTTTTTAAGCGTGAATTAAGTGTCAAAATGTGTTTGGGATCTTTGTGTAGACAAATACAATGATAAATCGTATATAAATGGCGATTCTTTCTGCATAGAAAGATTTCAGTGTCTGGAAAAGTGACTTGACATGTTAACATCCACTCTGACTGCCGCTTCGAAGTATCTAAGAGCATAAAATGGACTTAAGTGGCTTTCTCTGTATGGTTTCTTTAACAACTTATCAATCCCGTTTTGTGCCCCAAGAAAGGATTACGCACTGTGCTCAGCAAACCAATCTGTACCAAACAGCTACCCAGCTGCTGTGAACTGAGATAAGAGCACTATCTGACTCGACATGAAAGAGGCCTTCCTCTCTTATTCTGGTACGTCTTCTAGAATTGGATTGTGTAATTTCAACACCTCACATACATACCCGAACCCTGGAGCACCGAGAGATTACTTTGCAACTAGCCGTTGATTAAAATCCAAACACTGCTACTGACTAATCCCCAATCTCCCTCTCTGAAAACAAATAATTGCTTTGCAAGAAATCCTGTTTCTCTGAGCACTGCTTAATTTTAGATGCTACTTGCACCGAGGCAAGGTGCAATATGTAAGGTACAGTAACTTAAAGAGCAACTACTTTCTGTATTCATGAACCTGCACTTCAGCACCACTGGTTAAGTATTTTCCCTTTTTGTCTGTAACCATGAATGATTTAAAAAAATGTACTTTACATAAAAAGTTACTTCCTGGAAAATATTTAGATTAAATTAAAGGTTAATATTGAAAATACATACAAATTATTGTCCGTATTTTAATTCAGTAAGAATATCATCTTATCCTTTTGTAAATATCCTTGTAACAAGGATAAATGTGTATTGTTTTTTTATGGAAAAATATTCTGAATTATATTTTTAGCACTTATAATTCCTAATGCAGAATTGTTATTGTAACAGGTTTGGGTCTTTAATGCTCTTTTTTAGATCAATATTTTAAAATATGTTTCAAATTTAAATTAAAAGTTTATATTTATAATTCTTTTTATAAATGTAATTTATTCCTGTGATGACTTTTCAGCATAATTACTCCAGCCTTCAGTGTCACATGATCCCCCAGAAAAAAAGAAAAACATTTCCTATCATCAGTTATGAAGGCAGCTGTGCCTCTTAATCATTTTTTGGATTTCTTTCAGGATTCTTTTATGAAAGGAAATTTTAAAATAATTATTTTGCATTTATTTGAAAAAGAAATCTTTTGTAAAATGATCAATGTATTTACTGCCACGATTAATCAATTTAATGCACCCTTGCTGATTGAGGCTCAGTTTCACTAAACAGATTTCCGTGCATGACTCCAGTGTTTCAAGTCGTCTTTTATTTCTTGAGGCAAATTAGAAATAACAAGGCTTGGCCAATGGTATGATATGCAATTGAAACGTGTTGTTCTGGCATTCAAAATAAATTGATACGTGTGAAAATCCTCTCCCTTCTACCATCCTCCTCCTATAACTACAGCCATTTCAAGCACGAATCGTTTAACACATGCTTTTTGTGGGGCATTAAATAATGGTGCAAATATTTGATGAGCGCAAACATTAGTAAAACATACAGAGTGATTCATCTGAACGCTCTCCTCCCATAACTTTTGCTTCGAAAGGTTATGAAATTAGATTACTCCTTCAAAAAGGGAAATACGAGCCTTATAAATAACAAAAACTGCACTGTTCATGTGGGTGATGAGAATGGGTGGAAACTAGCAGTAAAGCTTATTAAGATAGGGTTTAAGGGGGTCAGACATATGAGTCCACTTTCGTGACGTACCTGAAACCTGTATGTCTGGAGGGCAGATATCCGGGGAGGAGGAAAGCACTGGAGCTGTTTCCTCTCGTTGCATCTGCAAGAAGAAAATGATAAAGCACTGCACGCTTAGCAGACAGACCACAACAAGCGTGTGTATTCTCTAAACCGCAAGACTCTTGTTGTTGAAATGCCAAAGACATGGCATGAACCGTACGCTAGTAAACACTGACCTCAGGAGATCGGACATGAACTTTTAACCGGCTGGAGTTGTATCCGTTTCCAACCCCCCTCTGAACTCCATTATGCAACGATGGGCTGTTGGAAAAAGGTCCTTTTCCTGGGATGAAGGCAACATCCACCACTGGTTCCTGACTTCAAGGGCAAAGAACGAGGATGAAGGATACGTTATGTAAAAAAGTGAACAAACATACCGATTAATTATTAAACACAGATCAAAAGACATAAAGCTGAACACTGAACAGAGTGAATACCTGAATTTGACTTTATTCAGCACACTTTTGGCCTCCTCATACGTGACTCCTATCAATGACTCCTTGTTAATGGCGATAAGCTGATCTCCGGGTCTGAGCCGTCCATCCTATAAGGCCAAAGGAATGAGAATCCTTCCTAAATGTTGCTGATCAGTCAAAATTCATGGCAGACTTTCAGTTTAAGGAAGCGGTGCCAACAAGATCAGCAGGAACATAAGCCACGGTACAACTCATCACCAGGTGGAGACCTCTCTCATGTCACAGAGGACACCACTACAGCAACTCCATTCCCTCGGAGAAACCAGAACTACACTGAGGCAAAAGTCTCCGATTCGAGGGAATACTATCCGCTCCCTGGCTTTTACAGAAACTGGGGGTTTAGAGATGCATGAAATATTAGCTGTCATATCAGTACTGGGCAAAAATGTCATCAGTTTTGCTCTTAGTGCACATATAACTCAATTAAAATAATGAGCCTGTTAAATTTAACCTGTTAAATGTACATTAAAAGCCACTTTCACTGGAGATATTTAAAACACACATAGATTTTGAGTTTTTAGTTTTTTAGTAGTCTCACAAATTTATTTTAGACTGATATTTGACGTCTGCCGATACATCACTTATTTGCTTAAAAATATAAATAATTGCAGTTATTGCCTAAATTTCCTTATCTGTGTATCACTAAACTACTACTCAGAAGTTTGTGTCCAAGAAGATTTGTTTGTACATTTTTCTCTTATGCTAGTTACAGTTATTTGATTTTAAAATACAGCAAAACAGAAATATTGCAAATTAGTTTTAATTTGAAATGGCTTTATTCTTATCTATTTTTCAAATGCAATTTATTCCTGTTATTGCAAAAAATCATTTTCAGCATCGTTACTCCAGTCTTCAGTGGTGCATGATTCTTAATAAATCATTCTAATATGCAGACTGGCTGCTTATAAAACATATAAGCAGCCAATCAGTGATTAACAGTTGTGCTGTTTGATATTTTTATAAATGAAAACGTCTCTTCTGTCACTTCTGATCGATGTAATGCATACTTGCTGAATAAAATAAAATTTCTAAAAAACCTTAAATGTACATATTTTACAACAAATTATTAGAAATATTAAGAAAATTATTATTACAGTTCTAACTACAGCAATAAAAGTGATTCTTGTTTTTGGAGACACCACTTGCATGCAAGTAAAAGCTAAAACCAAGGGCTACACAAAAAACAGGGTTTATTTCAAATGTTCTGATCATTGATTATTATTAACGGATATGCATGGGAGCTTATATAATAGGGGTCGCAGATGGCCAACAATCTGACACCGAAAATCTAAGTGATATTGAATATCTTGGTTTCAGCACAATAGTCGTGTAGGTGAATGCCACAGCTCCCCTGCCCGCTCTGAGTTTTATATTCCAGAGGGAGGGCGATGCCCTAGACGGCCTTCTGTACACCTGACCTCTGCAGTCTGCTGTGACAGCACTACCCATCCCCAGAGCAGTCCAGCGGAGCCAGGGAAAACACTCAAGACAACGTAAAGCAGGGGATAAATTGCTTAGACGGTTTCCAGGAGATGTCTACCTGCTTAAGAGGAAACCTTTGCTCTGGCTCAGGCTATAACGCACTACTCTGACATTCTAGGATGTCATCTTCACTTTAATCCCAACCTCCTCTGCGATAAAGATGGCTAAATGTGTTAGAGCTTAATGGTAAGGTGTAAAAAGCTGAGTGATCCTTGCTTTGGGAAAGAAGATTCTTGGAGGTTTGTAATCGGTTTCTTCTTCAGCTCACAGTATACACTTGTGTGACATGTCCCACTCAGTTATGTCCACTGATCTCTGTCGTTCTCTTTCACTTAATCAGTTAAAATACAAATGACGATGCTTACAATTGGTAATTAGCTTAATATGCATTCAAACTCCATATATACGAGCTGTCAACACAAGCTCACCTACTCATCTATTCAGCACTTGTTATTCTCAGAATTGAACAGTTAAAACACAACTAACCAGTGGTTCGCAAACAGGGCGGCTTATCTAACTTTCAAGGGCGGGCTCAAGATAACTTAAATATAGCAAAACAAGCATCAAAGCATCTAAAACTCCATATATATATTTATATCAAGCTCTAGAACATTTACTGAGCTGAAACAGTATATATAAGTATATATTTTAAGTTATTTATACACTTTTTTTAATTAGACTTCCTATGTGAATGTGCAACACACACAAACTCAAGAGGTGGGATTTATCGCATGAGCCAACCACAGCTGATCATAACCAGTCATACCCATCAAATGAAAG
Source organism: Puntigrus tetrazona (assembly GCF_018831695.1). NCBI lineage: Eukaryota > Metazoa > Chordata > Actinopteri > Cypriniformes > Cyprinidae > Puntigrus > Puntigrus tetrazona. The sequence continues at coordinate 14,179,128 of NC_056701.1, read as the reverse complement.
TATATGACGATGGAGGCATTGCCTCATCTCACACGGCTTTCCCCCATTCATTCTCAATTAACCCCCACTAAACCCACCGCAGGCTTTAGGGGGTCTGTTAAAACTCAATGAGCTCAGGGGAGGAAAGTGAGACTCCCGCTGAAACTTTATCTTCTGGTGTCGCTGTTGGGCAATCTTTCGATTGACTATTTAGACACTTTACATGATATTTTTGTGATATTGCCATTGATTTATTCTTGTACTACAAATTTTAGTCCCACTTTATATTAGGTGGCCTTAACTAATATATACTATTGTATTGCTGCTATTGAGGTGAGATATGGTAAGGTTAAGGAGAGGGGATTGGTGGTACGGTTTAAGGTTTAAGGGTGGGCTAAGGAGTAAAGAATTGGTAAACAGTGTAATTATAAATAATTGCAGAAATGAATTACAGATGTATGTTTTTCTATTATTTCTATCATAAATTTTCAGTAAATCCTGAACTGGTAAAGCCATTGGGCCATCAAATTGGAAATTGCTGGAAATTTTGGTCAATGGGGGTAAAAAAGGTTTGAGTTCCACTGCAAAAAATGTTTTTCTTTCATTCTTAATCCAGAACTTGTCTTAGATTAAGTTATAGGTTTCAGTTTTACAAATTTAGCGAAGTGAGTTTAAACATTTTGATGAATCGTGATTTCTGTGTACGCCCAGATTATGCACAAACAGATTATGCGCACACAGTTCATTACAGAGTCGCACTCTCTCACCCGATGACAATCTCCTCCAGACAGCACTTCCTGGATGAAAACTGCAGGGCCATCAGGTCTGTTGGAGCCACCGCCGATGGTAATACCCAGACTGCAGGAGCGAGCGATTGATATCAGCTGAATCACCCCCTCACCTGGGTGACTGAAACCAAACACACACAAACTCTGTAAGACTAGACTGAACTTTTGGTAAAAAAAAAAAAAACTTACACAATTCAGTAAGCTAAATTTACAACTAAATCATTGTTTCTCCGTACCTTAGGGAGCGTAGCAAAGGTCCAGTAGTGTTGTAGTTACTCTGAGACCCAGCTGGACTGAGCAATAGAGGACTTTGAGATCTGGATGAAGACCCTGATGATGTGCTGTCCAAGTATCTGCCTGCTTTAGCGCAAAAAAGATGGATAAAGACGTGATGGAAAAATGAATGATCATAAATTTCCTGATATAAAACTAGGTAGTTAGTAATTGTGAAAGTTTTTAAAAGAACCACCAGAGGGCAGTGACACAACCCATCAATTCATCTATTTCAACAATAACAACAGCTTTAGTATCCAAAGAGTAAGTATATCCAAAAAAACTAAAAATAAAGCTTGTTATAAAACTACCTAAAAATAAAGATATAAAAATTCTGCTTGTTATACAGTACCATTCAAACCTGGAAAAATTTGAATCTTATTCATCTATAAAGAAATAAATACTTTTATTCAGCCTGGAGTTGCATTAAATCTATAAAAGATTACAATATTTTTCTATTTCAAATACATGCTGTTATTATGAAATTACTATTCATCAAAGAATCCTTGGGGAAAAAAGTGTGCCGCCGTTTACCTAAAATATGAAGCAGCACAACCGCTTTCAATATTAATAATAATACAGAATATTTATTGAATATGTCTTCAGCTTTGCCATCATATGAGTAAATTAAGCATAAAAAACAGCTCTGTGAATGGTTTAAACAGTATTGTAGATGCAAAAGGAGTGCTGAAATCAACAGAAGCTGTCATGTTCAGAAAAAGTTTAAGTTTGCAAACTGAACTTTGTGTTATTGTCAAAAAAAAACAAAAAAACGTTCAGATGAAGAATTTTGACCAAAGCTCCGTCTCATTTGCACTTTTCAAATTAAAGACTTTTTGCTGCGCTTAAAGCAAGTTACATCATTAGAATATTGTACACTGAGGGGAGAGCAGGGATCAGACTGAGCAGACAGTGCATGAGCACACGCTCCGCTCCCAAAAACTTTTTCCTGCGGAGCGTCTTTCCTCCGGCAGGAACAGATGTTCAAAATTGCATAATGGACAAATGCGCTGTCTTAAGCCATTTTCAAGGGCTGATTTGTTTCTCCCCTAAACATTATAATTCTAATTGACTTGACTCCAAAAAGAGAGATTGTTATTCGAAAACACAAAAACAGCTTGTGTTTCTGCTTTTATATACATATATATATTTGACAAAGAGCAAAAATGTAGACGTTAAAAATAGAGGATGATGATCAAAATATGTGATGTGAATTTCTCCCTCTCCTCCTTCAGTTTTGAGGATCATATTGCATGAATCAGCAAGGTTAGGGAAGATCCATTTTAGCACACCTGAGCACAGAACTGAATGCTTTTACAAAAGACTATGCCTTTAAAATATGCATCTTTCATTTACTGTAAACTTGACAGTGACTGAAAAATAGAAACCTACTATGCTGAATAGGTGAATTCCTGGTAGATCCTGTGCTTCCGTTTGAGCCGTATTTTTCAAGGAGCTCTGCAAATTCTCTCCTACACAAAGACAGCAGAGGAATTAACAATAACCCCGGTGTAACCGACCAAGAAAAAAATAAAACCTTCAATAACATCATACAAAACAACCCAAATACCTTTAGACACCTAAATGACATAACAGTTCTTACTGCCCTCAGATTATGTAAGACCAGCTTGCACCATTCCGAAATAATATCATGTCAGTTAATTCGTTTGTGAAGGACTCGGGAATGTTATCTACGCAATCCAAATATGCTTTAAGCAGATATATACGATTCTCTAGAGGGCAGTATACAGCGATTAAAATACTCCACATCATATGTGGAAAACATGCCAAATAAAAAAATAAAATAAAATAAATAATAATAAAAAAAGATAATAATAATTTTGAACAATAACTGAAAAAAGGAACTATATATAATCTTATACATGTTATACATAGGACCGGCTGTTTTCCAGTAAATGTTTTTATGAATTTGCTGTTACTGAAATATATAGCAATGCCAATGGATTTTGTGATCAGCCTATTGAGTAAAAATAAACATGCTGATTCTCTTTAGTTGCCTTTAGTTGGGCTGGGCAGCAACTACAGTCTATTTAAATATTCCCCTCCATCTCAGTCCATTTTCCCCTAGACACCTCTTGAGTGTCAAATATAGGTCAACAGAAATGTCCTGTCACTGGACTCAAATCATATTCAGTTATGTGCATGTGTTCATTACGCACTGGTGCACAGCCTCGGCCACTGGCCTCTTTACCTACATGCAGGTGTCCCTGAGTGGCTCCAAAGGGACATGTAAATCTGAGTAGACCTTTGCTTCCTTTAACCACACTCCGAAGCGACTTTGTGTGTTCAGAAGACTATATAAGGACAGACAAGCCTTCAAAAACTACTGTAGACCCATGGATCTTTATTTTCTTCCACACTAGAGCCGATTCGTGTTTATTCTAAGCCCAAAATATCTAGGTGTACTCAAAGTGACAGCTTTCGAAGTACATGATGCAATGCAATAAGAGCTTTTTCCTCCTTTTCCCTCGTCCTCAGGACGGGTTATCGGTGCGGATTAAAAAGAGGGAGGTCAGACAAGGTTACGATGCATATGGTAAGGAGCCGACTCTAAAAGGCTTGAGCGTTGTCTCAGTAAACCGCCGTAGATACATGCACATTCTAAAGTGTCTTCCTCATAAATACACACAAACAAAAAGCCCAGAAATGCTGCGCTCAGTCTTCCGGTCCCTGAAGACTTCCAGGTTGTTGATATGCGGGTGAAGGCAGCGGAGGTCTTTGCATGGAGGCAGCGGAGTAATCCCCTCAATGCGCATTGGTTAAGGGCAGAACGCAGATTAAAGCATGGAGACGCAAGGACTCATCTCATCATGGCTTAAACTGTGAGTCTGTTCTCATTCTCCCTCACTCTTGCTCCCTCTGGTTCTTCCTTCATTCATACAATCCGCTGCCAGTCCAGAGCCATGGGACTGAATCTCCTGCCAGTCTGTCCGTATGTAAAGTTCAAAAGTACACTGTGGTCATGCCACTCACTCTCGCAGTAAACGCATCTGGGATTCTGCATAATGTATGTCTGATACCAAAATCTGGACAAATTCCTATTAATCTTGTATTCTCAGCTTACTCACTCATTTGAAGTAGAAGCCGCGTGAACAGGTGGTTTTGCACTATTCTGTCACACGGCACTATTACGAATACTGGAAAACTGCTATTAGATTTCACAAATGAAATTTCATGTAAAATATGTAAAACATTTATAAATACATTTGTACTGTGTACCATATGAAAAATGGATATTCATTTTGAAGTTTGTTAAATATTACATTAACTGTTAAATTATCTGTGCTTTTAACCTTAAATGAGGATTTTAGGTGACAGCAAACTATAAGGTAGGGGAAATGAACAAGCATAAGTACATACACTAATACAATATTATAATCCAAAGTTTGGGAACAGTACAGTTTTTCTTCAAGACATTTATACTACAAAACACTTGATCAAAAGTGACAGTAAAGCTGTTATAATGTTATAAATGACTGATTATAAAGTGTCTGGAACAGGGATGTCAAACTCAGTTCAACACACATACTCTGCAGTTTTCAATTAAGCCTAAAGGACTTGATTAGATGGCTCAGGTTTATTTAGGGTCGCATTTAACCTCTGCAGGGCTCCCTCCCTCCGTGAACTGAGTTTGACACCCCCGGTCTGGAATCACAGTGTTTTAGTTACTTCAAGAAATGAATCTTTGAATGGCTTTCTTATAATTGTTTCCGTATATTAGCATAAAAAAGGAAAAAATTATGCATTTCACAAACGTACATAATAAAGGTTCGTGCCTGATCGCTCTTTAATTAAAAACAATAGACCCAATTTAAGTAAAGTTTTAGAGAGTGAAAAGGTCACTGGCATTTCCATGAGCAGGAATGCTGTTTTTCCATTTATAGTGTTTTTCTAGTGAGTGAAGTGAACAGTGGAAGGAGGCAGTATGGGAGCCCTGTGGGTCCAAAGCTTGTCTTTGAATAGCACGCCAAGAGACTCACATGCACTGCCAATACTCAGTCAGATCTAGTTTATGAACAAAATTATTCATCTTTCATTGAATTATTTAACATGTCATCCAAGGGGTGGACATGCAAATGAAATATACTCAGGTCAGATATCCATAGATCAAATGTTACTGTGGCAGGTTGGCAATAAATTTGGACTATAAGCAGAAAAAAAAAACTTCGGTTTGCTCAATGTCATTTGATAACTTAATGTTTTTTCCGATTTTTAGTCTTAATTGAAATGAAGTCTGTGATCTTCGGGTCTTACCTGGCTTCCTCATCTCTGGCTATGAGAAGGCGCATGTGATTGGTTGAGGATGCTGCTCTAAGAATGTCCACCGCTCTGCAATCGAACAACAATATCAGACAGTGTTTTAAAAGTGCCTAATTTTGTTCTGCTTAAAGAGTAAATTACCAAAACTTTACAATTAAGTCATTTTCTCTATGGCCATCACAGAACGTTTACACAGAATACAAGAATATATTAATAAAAACAAATAGGAGAGCAATGTATGTACCGTTCACTTGTCACGCCAATCAAGCTTTCACCATTAACTTCCAAGATTTGGTCTCCAGGCTGCAGGTTTCCTAATAAAACATTAATAAAAGTAAACACCATGAATAAAAACCCATGAAATGACTTGACAAATATATCAATATTGAATAATATATAGTATCATTCTTAATAACTTCACCATATAAAGACAGACTACTGTTCAGGGGGGTTTGTAACATTTTTTTTTCTAAAGAAATTAATATATTTTCGGCACGGATGAAATAAATTAATCAAAAGTGAGAGTTAAAACACTTATAATGTTACATATATAATGTATATAATTTAATGTTGTTATAATGTAACAATTTCTTTTTCAAATAAATGCTGTTTTTTGTTTTTGCTGTTCTGAAAAAAAGGTATCATGATTCTATTAAAAAAAAAAAGTAAATATTTTATTGCCATAAGCAACTTCTCAAGTATATTAGGGTCAAAAATGGAAAAGGGTTTAAATAAGTGTAAAACTGCTTTAAAATGTTGTTTTTCCCAGAAAAAATAAATATCATACATTTTCCCTGATTTACAGAAGACACCCAGTAAAATGTTCAATCTAACAATATTGCCAGGCATATTTACAACAAAAATCAATTTCAAATACTTTCTTTATTTAGCCACTATCCTAGGTTTTGCCCATTTGTCAGTAAGAATTGTTCTAATTTAAAACACAATAACACTTAATAGGCTCATGTGTATATTTTAATAAACATGTTGTTTGAATGTTTACATATATATATATAAATATACATTTCGGAGGTATATTAAATGACTGAATGACAATGTAACATTATTTAAACCAAATTTTATTCTCCAACACTTCTTTGAAACCTTAAAAGTAGACTTACATTTAATGTGCTTTCTATATCTTTTTTATAAATCACAAATTTCTTTTTATGCGGACATCATAAAGTCTTCGAACCTTTAGGAAACTGTACCAGCAGAAGAGACAGCATACAGCCCTCAATCTTTTTTTTTTTTTAATTTCTGTAGGCCATATTAATAACATCTCTCTCGAATGTAGGTCAGGGATACATCTTCTCGACCCCTTCCACCATTTCTTCAGAGATGTCTTGTCAGAACAAATCAAATCTGGAAAGGACCAAGCTGTAAAAGTCTCAGAGGGGTCACCTATGTCCTACTCGCTCCACTTCAGCCAAATATCACCTTTGCACTGTCCGATTTTACAGACACCCAGGATTATCGGAACTGTGAAAATCTGGTTTCGTACAGAATATCTGTCTGCCGGGTAAATACCAGCATGCTTAGTTTTGTATTTCCACCAAACCAGAGCAATCAGCCAAGAATCTCGCTGACTTCTCTGAACGGTGAGCTGACAGAAATCGCGTGTTCGGGCTAAAAACAAGCAAAGCCCCCTCAGAGCGCATGCGCCCATATAAGCTCCCATATACCCCGTGCTCGGCAGCAGCAGAATGGGAGACAGACTCTAATTCCAGTCCGTCAGGGGCATTAACTCTAAGCACAGGGATGACGCTAAACTCCCCTTCACACGTGAGAGACTTAAGCAGAGGTATACGCAGTGAGACAGACAATCTGTTTTGCAGAAATGTAAACAGCTGCACTGACACAGTTTCCTTTCTAACTCTGTTTCTGAATGTTCACATTTCTCCGGTTCAATTTAAGGGGCTATTATAGTTCACATTCATCAGATTTCAACGTATGCCGCAGTAGACGCTTCCACCGATAATAACAAGATTGATTCATTTTGTTTATTAGCATAAGCTGCCGAATATAACGTGGATCAAAGCAATTTAATTAAACTCACTGGTCGGAGCAGATTTCAAGTTCCCATGCTGAATGACTAGCTACGTTTTGCTTTGTGTAAAACAATTTAGGAGACCGCTTGTATAAATGTTAGGGCAAATTATGATAAAAAAAAAAAAAAGAAACTTACCATCACTGGAAGCAAGGCCACCAGGTAAGATCCTTTTCACATAAACACCATATTCTTCTCCTGTTAGTTCTTTCACACCACCGATCACTTTGATTCCTTAAGAAAAGACAAAGCATGCTTTACTCAAAATAAAATACAACAGTTCTTTACAACTTACAGGAATGCACGGCCATTTTCATTGACAAATAAATGCCACTGCATTGCCAGTATGAACTCACATGCTCACAGGTGACTGTGAAATGAAAAACCTGAACATTCACTCTTGTCTGTGAATCATTGTTTTTCTAAACAAGAGGAGATAAAGCAGACTTATATTTAACATGAACACTAGACAGCTTCAGCTGATGCCTTCTGAAAGCTTTAACTCTTATTCGTTCCATTTAAAATGCCAAAAACATTTCAATAGTTGAAAAAACAAAAACATTCAAAATCTTATATACTTTGTACCCTATGCAATGTAATTCGAAAGATTTTTCTCAAAAATGCAGTTCTTTTGAAACGTCCATTAATAAAAAATAAATAAATCCTGAAAAAAATATATAATTGTTTTCACAAAAGAATTAAGCAGCACAGCTGTATTCAACACTGACGATAAGAAATGTTTCCGAGCATCAAATCAGCATATTTCTGGAGTAAAAACAAATCATGCTTTAAATTATATTAAAATGGAAAACAGTCATTTTAAATTGCAATAGTATTTTACTATATTACTGTTTTTGTATTACCTCAAACTTTTGAACAGCAGTGTACATTATTTGTCACTCTGGTAAGGAAAGTAATAAATATGATAAATACTGTACCCCAGCTGCTGTCCATTTGTGATTTCAAGTCTGATAACAGAGGTCTTAAACAGCTTACGTTCAAATGAGTCTCCCTAAAGTAAGGATTTAGAGCTGACTCGGGTCAGTATTAGTTTTAGGTATTACACACAGAGTTTCAGGTATATGTTGTGAGGTTTACATCCCCCTGAGGTCATCAAGTGGACTGAAATGAGTTTATTGGATTTCAGGGGGTCACACAGCAACTCTGTAAAGCTCCAAATCTCCCTGGCGACAGAAGCATCTTCTACCAGTGATGTAAACGCTGTGCTGCGCTGAATCGATTACTAAGTGAGTTAAACACACAGGAATCCTGTTTCCCTTCACCGAGTTTAAAGGTATTGAGGTTAAAGTAATCCTTAAAGACAGTTTTACATCAAAAGCAATGAATGAAAAATTATTTTCAAAATACTTTTTTGTGTGCAAAGAAAACAAAAATAATGACTTTATTTAACAATTTCTCCTCCTCCGTGTCAGTTTTAGCTTTATGTTGCAAGCACTGATGTCACATGGACTTTTCTCTGCCTTGATCCTGAAAGTAACCTTGCTGTCTGAGGGTCAGTATGCTCAGATTTCATCAAAAATATCTTCATTGTGTTTCGAAGAAGAACGAAGGTCTTACAGGTTTGGAACGACATGAGGGTGAATGATTAATGACAGAGTTTTCATTTTTTGTGGTAAACTATCCCTTCAAGAACAAGACGAATCCAGTACAACATTAAAAAAATGTGATGAAACGGAAGTAGCAACAGAGCCTTTCCTCCATATTATGTCTTACATCTGGGAGAAATGGTAGAGCAGGGATTTGTTCTATGCATCGGTTGTTGACTGGATGGAAGATGAATGTGAGTTTAAGCTTGATTGTAAAGCCCTGTTCACACCAAGAATGATAACTATAAAGATAACAATATTAGCAAAAAACATCAACTGTTTGTTCTTAGTGCATGCGCTTCTACAGCTTTAAATTCTCAAGCTTGTGATAGCAGCATCGATTCTGATTGGGCGTCAATGTTTTCATCATCTGAAAAGAAATTGTTTTGTAAGTGATCGTTTCTCTTTGCCTTTATTGTTATAGCTGTAGTGTGGACTGTGCTATTCTTTAATATTGAGAATGATTTTTAAACTATATCTTTATGAATATCATCCATGGTGTGGGATTTAAGCGGGCAAAATGATTGGAGACACTCACAATACACTGACAGAGAGAATCTGACTTTCTGACTTCAAAGACTCAAGGATGATATTTTGACTAAAAATTAGGTGGTAAAATAACATATCAACATGCAACAAGGAAACTGATGAACTTAGGGTTTATCTAAAAACTGACACATTGAATAAACTCACTGTCTAGATGTCAGTGTGAAAGAGCAACAGCAAATGCGGTAATTGTTGAAACAACAGGAACGAGCTTTGACACCACCAAAATATGAAAGCCTTTAATGAGATGAGCATCTTTCACACCCATACCTGTGGAAGATCCATTAGCAGGCAGTTCAGTGCTAAAAAGACACTTCCCTTGATGGACAGCACAGATGCTTCAGATTCGATTTTGGTCACACGGTTTAGTCACACTCATGGAATAATAAATATCCTCTTTTTGCTTCAGGCTTATCTAGTATTAATAGACAGACAATGTATTGGCACTAATTGAGTTTTGAGCTGGTATTGCATGTTAATAGATTCACTTCAAGATAAATCTTGAGAGTTGGAAGCACTTTAATGAAAAGAACTATCCACAAAGCTTGTTCTTTGCTAAACTCAATCTCAAAAGAATGTCACAGAACTCAAAAATAAATGCAAAGTAAGCACTGTGTCCTGGAAAAACCCTTGAATGCTTATGACAGTGTCACACTTAAGTCTCTACATGATAGCGCTGCAAATACGTGTTGTAAAATATTCGATTTATCTGTGCTGTTTTTATTCAGAGCTCCACTTCCTGGGTCTGTATTCATGAAAATGTCTCCTAAAACAGAATCATCTTGTAACACAATGGATTGTTGACTGTGCAAGTTGGGATGTAAGAAGGACAGGTTTAAGGAGCTTAGAGCTGCCTTCAAATAATGTTTTTGATCTATTGTGAAGAGGGAGATCAGGCTGCAGAATAAATATAACAAAGACAGCGCAAGACTTGAAAGACTGGAAAACAACCGTACCCTAAACCTATCCCATCGCTTCGCTCAGAGACTCCGCCATACACCTTATTTCACGTCCCCATGGCCATTAGAGATCAGAGACGTCTGCTGTACATTAAGCCTCGTTAAAATCGACTAAATGATGGGCTGCCTTTCTAATGTCTCGAAAAAATTCTCAGTATCCCTTGATTCTCAATCCGCACACACAAAAAAAGCATTTATCAAAAAAATGTGAATTCTAAGGTGGTCCTCAGACATTGAAGACGCGGTGTTCTGATAGAAGATCTGGTGGAATATTTGGGAAATTATACAAACACACAAATGCACAATGAAATGAATATGTTAAGAAGCACTTACCTAATCCATTCTCACAGTCTGTAAACTCCATAGAATGCACTGCTCGATCTACTCCATACGGACCCATCAGTGTCCTGAGCAGGACGGAGAAAAAAAAGGCTTGTTGGATTCAGAGAAACCTTTTTTTATGTGAAACAAACTTTTTTTACGCTGGTAATTCAATTCATATACGAACATTGTAACAAAAAAAATATATATTAAAAAATACGCTGTGAGTTTATGTGGGGGTGAATTTTCTGTACACACTGTGCCTGTGGACTGTTATTAGTATCAAGACCAGTTCATTCCAGTGGGGAATCAGTGTAAATTATTTAGCATGAATGTCCTGCTTTGGACAGGCTCCTCTTTCTCATGAATTCAGATTTTTGAGAAACACAGTCAGTTAAATCATTCAGTAAAATGAAATCATGTATTAAAAAACTCAACCCTTTGACAGTGTAAACTCTGTTTTCAAGCAGTTGCAAGAGGAATAAATATAATGAGGTTTCTTTTTAAGTAGGCAATATATCAGGACCCTGACGTCTTTGGGCATTTTGTTATTAAGTGACTTACCAGTACCACACCAGAAAGATAACATGCTTCCAGCCTCTCCTGCAGACTCACTGCAATGTCCTTGAAATTGTACTTTAGACTTAGTCTGAGGCTACAATTCAAGCTAAACACGCTTCACACGAGTTACGTAACAGAGAGTGTCCACTGTCCCCAGCACAGCGCCCTCTAAAACAGACATTTAAAATGGTAGGGGGTCAGTGGGAACCAAAAAAATATATTTTTTTAAGGCTGTTACAGTTTCTATCAATGTCGCTCTAATCGTGGTTATTTTATTCTATTACGAAAAAAGGGTTTCTGAGAGTTCATCAAATGTTTATACATACACTGAATGTTTAGTAGTCTATTTGGGTTTTTTTGGTTTGCTCACTGGAGATGTTTTCATTTCGTTTATTTTTAAGTGCCCTACCAAAAACTAATCATTTAACGGAACATGTACATTAGCCTACAGTTACCTTTATACAAAGTATACATTTTCCATATTACCTATATTTGAGTGATTTATTATTTTTTTTCTACAGTAACTGATATATATAAGCCAATTATTCTAAATTATAGTCCTAAATATCATGCTTAATATAGAGCTCGCATATGGTCTTTGAAAATAAATACATGAAAATATCCAGCTGCCTTTATATTTTACAAAGTGGGTCCCTTGCAAATGGATCATCGATTTGGGAGTGTTCCTGGCATCCGAAAGTTCAAAAACCTCTGGTTTTAAACGCATAAAGCCTAGCAAAGTTGTATTCCACGAGGTATGTATGAATGGATTTAGTGAGTACGCACGAATACATTATAATCTCCAGGTGATTAAAGCACATTAATAGCACATCCTTTATAGTGTTGTGGATTCTTCAAAGCATATAGCTTGAAAAATAAAATCATAAAAAACGCGCTTTTGCACGCTCTAACCGCAGTCAATGCAATTTGTATTGCGCAAGGAAGTATGGTGAAGTATCCGTCGTTCAACACGTTTTACTCACGCTTTCTCTCAGCACTCATAATAATAACACGCTTTGTTAGGGATACACCTGAGCAGCCAAGGTGCCACAAAGTGCCCAAAAGTCTCCAGAAGCGGACGAAGTGAAGATGTCGACGCTTCTCTCAAGACCGCTCGGCGCTTATTGCTCGCTGGAGCTAATGAGCCGGGAAAACGAGTCGTAATGCAGCTCGACTGCCACGAAATCACAAAACAAAGGCTTTTTTTTACCTGCTAATCATGACCGCTCCCTTGTACATGACCGAAAATGTAGGCATTTTGAAGATATTTCTGCGCATCCAGCGGCGTGTACCGTATGCCCATTCCTCTCGTGATCAGCGCCTCGCGGAGGTCCGGTACAGCGCGAGCCACATGATTCACTGCTACAGCCCTCTAATACAGATGATCCTAAACATCACCAACTTTGCCCACAGATTAAATCTTATGCAACAGAAATGAGGGGTAGTGGTTTTTTTATATATAGATAAGATTTTTTTTTGACATTGTTTAACAGTGACCGGAACAGGTGGTTTCCAAACTGGAAGCCACATATTTGCGTTTATGATAGGACTGTGAAGGCTTGCATGTGGTGTGATATACAAAGTGTTGCCGACATTAAGCCGTTTCAATCCAAGAGGGTCTTTCAAGGGTATCGTCGGGCTGAACCGAAGTATACTAAATTCTTTTGCATCAGATCAAACCTGATATGGGAATTAAAACTGACAAGCTACTGCAATCTCGAGTCTTCAAACAAGGATCCACAAAACCAAATAATATCACTGGAACAAGCCTCTAGATGAAGCACACACAGAAATGTAATGCAACAAATTTAAGAGACAAATGATATAAATGAATATGACTGAATCAACTATACACCAACAAGCATCATTGGTTTAATCGGGCAGTATAGCATTTTTTTTACAGTATACTGACGGACGGTTGTGTTTTCCTAACTTCCTGTTGATGGAATCACATCGCCACTGTAGCTATTTCACTGTAGTCATGAAAAACGAAGGAAAACAGGAAACGCTGATGCTTTGAGGAGAAAACAACATTTGTGCAAAAGCAGAAAACTCTAAATCCTTGTCAACTCAGAAAGACATATTTAATCTCTCGACTGTTTCCATTTTTAGCCAGTGTTATTGTCTATGGTCATCCCATGCAAAGCTAGAGTGCTTTCCTCTCGCACAGCAATCAGATTTATACACACATGCTTGAGGTAAAATTACACAATATCTGGATTACACCGTCCAAATTTACTCAGGTTTTTGTATTCTTACAATATCATGTGTAATATTTGTGGGTATTTATGTGTATGCACTTCTTTAACATGACTAACTGCGTTTATAATGTAATGAAGGGACTACCTGTTAAAAGAGATTATTGTCATTTAGTGCTCTACAAACAGCGCTGCTTGCGCTCTAGTTAGAGTCAGAGTGACACTTTCCCTTTAATGCATTGTCACTGTGCAACTCCTCAACGTCATTTACCTTGACACATGTCCTGTGAATCAGGGACCACTTTTTACCTGCAGCTTGAGTCACGCAAGTTTGTACCAAAAGCTGCTAGATTACAGACATTGCAAACAGTCACGTCATTCACTAAACCACTGAGGATCACACACTAATTCAGAAACTCCAACTCATTCAGAAATGTGTGTCTTGTTGTTAAGAGATGTGTGACAAATGAAAACAATATTGTAAAATCAGCCGGAATATAAAACATGTTTGATTTGCTTCAACCCGATGGGATCATAGTCTGAAGCACAATGCAATTTACTGTAAAATCTCAAAAATGCAGACTTTTGCCATCTAGCAACGTCTTCAGACTGTAAATCAGGGCAAAAGTCAAGCACTGTATTCCAGCTTTAGTTTTTTTATGCCTGTTGTTTGCATTGCAGTTAACAGAATGCTACATCTTGTCTGATTTTATTAGGCAAAGTGCTAAAAAAAAGAATCAAATGTCTTTTTTTAACAATATAAATAATGTATCTACTACTGTACACAATCTGTCAAGTCTCTGTGATAGTCACAGAGTGACCGGACTAAGCCTTTCTTGTGCCAAACTCGCAGGCTGTAATGATGTAATTTGAGGATTAGCTTCACAAACCCGGCCATGATAAGCTTTATTTTCAAAATTATCACACTAAACTACACTGACTTAAAGCGTCCGACTGGCTTGCCTTGAATTTCTCCTGTAAATCCTCTCATGAGGTAATATGTCAAGTGTGATTTGCACATTCACATATCAAGCCATGACTGGACAGAGAACAGGTCAGGTCCTTACCAGGGTTTTTTTTTTTAAATATGAACTCACACTCATGTTCTTCAAAAACCTGAACAAAGACTTATATAAATGTCTCTGTGTTTTTTGTTTGTATCTGTAAAATGGAGTGTGAGTAAAATATTTTTTCTGTAAGTTATCCAATTAAGACGTCATCCCCCAGTTTCACAGACAAGGCTTAGGCTTAGTCCCAGACTAAATTGTAAGTCTGAGCTGTTTCAACTGAAAGAAACGTACATTGATCTTAAAATATATCAGTGCCTTCACTTTGTTTTAAGATGCACACCAGTACTGTTTTTTCTAAGACATGTTTCTAAAAACTATTTTCACGTTCTAATTGCCTATTCCCTTAACCCAAATCCTATCTGAAAAACCAGGCCTGTATTTATTTGTTATGGTTTTGTTTTTATTTCAAAAGATGAAAAAAATCTATATCCTTACTGAGGTCTATAAGGCAGTATTTTGACTGTAGTAACCAATAAAACCTGAAAAACTATGAAGTGTGATATGTTCGTACAACACCAGGCATCTTCACACTCCATCCATCTCTCATTCAATCCCTGACTGCCTCGATAAAAAGGCAGGAGATTTTTTAATTGGCTTTGTATAGTCACTCTGTGACCAACTAAAGTTTATGATTCTTAGACATTTTGTCCACCTAGATAATCTTTACAAAATGTGTGAATTGTGATTACTATATACAATTGTCAGACCTATAAAATGTTGTTTATTTTAAGTTATAAGTAAAAAAAAAAAAGGCCATTAATCTTCTGACAGCTGGAAAGTTTGAGTTACAGTAGTTTTCAGAAAAACAATTACAAACACAACAAAAAGGAGGGCAAATGAGTAGATGAGTTTTCCTGTTTGGCATGGTGGCGTTTAATGTCCCTGACAATGTTTGCAGTTCCAAAAATAATAAAATTAATCACATTCTTTAAGCATTTACCCAACGATACATTAAAAAAACACTTCATGAAGAACAGCACAATCAGAAGTTCAAAAATGCTAATTCATTTCTGGGTTTTAGAAAAAGCAGTTGACCTGAATTTTGCATTAATTTTCTCCCCAAAACCCGAATGGACAAAAAGAAAGAGTTGTACAGGACTTTTCATCTCATTTGCTCTAAAACGTGACTGTGCCTACATTTATAAAGCCTGATACTAAACGTCTATAAATAGTCTTTGAGGGCAGCCTCTGTGATACAGGAGGCAGCTGTTCTTTATTCAAGAATCTGCGATGCCCGAGAATGGCAGAACATAAAGCTCGGGCAGAATGGCAGATATTTAGCACTGGAAGGCTTAGCATAAGACTACGTGCTAGAAGACAATCTGAGATGAGCTATTTAAATGTCCCAGAGAACGTTCTGAAAATCGTTCGTACTTTAAAAATGAGCCAAAATCATCACTTGTGATTTACTCATGTGTTCTATTTATGCCTTTCATAATCTTCACCTTTCAACCACCCCAGACGATACACGAACTCACACAGCCCTGTCAGACACGGGCATTAAACTGTGCAGCGCACCGTGCTGTAACATGCTTGATAACACGAATAAACATCAAACAAAGAAATGAGCAGAACGCTCATGCATGTCGAAGTTGCAGTACTTACATTGCGCTGTAGATTTTTTTCATTGAAGCTTTGGATAAGGAGAACTATTGAATAAATAAATTATTAAATGCACGTGTAAATATTTACAACAGTATCTCTGAATTTCATAAATTCTTGCTCCAAAGTATCATATATCTCACCACTCAAGAATCTCAGAAAGCCAACAGCCCTTCAACCCTCTTAAATCGCTGAAGCTGTAAATCCCGTGAATGATGATTCATGACAGATTGTCTGTCCATGTGATTTCTCATGATGCAAAGAATTCATTTATACGGGCCATGTATCTATATCATGCATTTGTTGGCACAGCGTGAGTTTTTATCGTGTTTACTATGGTGGTATATTAAGTATATGTTAGTCTTATCTGAAATCTTCTTACAGGAGAAATTTTTTTCCCCATCTGCAGTCTGTTCATATCGATCAGAACGTGTAAGGACCGTAAACAATATACTGGTATTATCCATGTGCAATAGACACAAATATGGATGAGTGAAATTTAAGTAGCGTGAAAATCATATACTTGTTTCAGACTTAAATGACGATGGTTTGCATTGAAATCTTTAACAAAGGCAAAAGTTATTAAAATAATGCAAATTATGTTGCTACTTATTAACTTTTTGATTTGACCAGTTGGTTTCAATGCTTTTTAAAAATATTAATTTTCTAACTAGTCTTCCAAATAATATGAAAATTGCATGTTTAATCATTTTAATGGTGTATCTGCCATTTTGCCCTTTGGCGTTCCTTTCGAAACAACGGCTTTTGAGCCAATCACTTGAGCTGTAAATATCATGTGACTCATTACGCTTGGAGGGAAACTGAAAGACATCATAAATCATTTTTATTTCGTTTAGGTTGTATTTGTAAATGTTGACATTTTTTGTATAAAAAAGCTCACTGTTTGAGTTTTGAGAAGAAATATTTGCTGATGTATGATATATTTATGATATAAGACCATATAGACACCCTGAGAAAGCAAACGGCAAGTCACGTCAATCACTCAAAAATATGCATGAAAAAAAGTAAAAACGTATATGTAAGTATAAGTATAGTGTCTCTGACTGCAAACACAAAGAGAAGAAGCTAAAATAACATACATGCATACTATCCCTTTTCCTTCCAGCAGCCATGGCAACTACCCATTGCATCAGAACTTTAATCACCAAATCTGCACAGTGGGTTGTTATCAGATTATCGGATAATCCAGTCCACATTGAGAAATCATAACAGCGGAGAGGTGGAGACGCACTATGTCCGTTTTTGGCCAGTCCAGCTTCTTATTTTTCATCAAGGCAAAGCTCAGTAAACGTGCCACCCATTGCAGTAAAGAAGAATGGGAAATGAGGGTGGCAGCTTTACTCAGGTGCCAAGTTTCCATGCTGGACCACCGAGTGTGGTGAAATGGGTTAATCTGAAACAGTCTGACAGGCCAGTCTGACCTGTTTACAAACTGCTGCATTCTGGGCCCACGACTGCCCTCCGTCGGTAACAAACAGAAACACATCCCATGTCACAGCGAGCATATCATCCACTTTTAATCACGCTTGATGCTGTCAGCATAAAACAACACTGAAGAGGATGAACAATCAGGAAGGGATTGCTGGAATCGTTTTTCTCATATCACGGAAGGACTGAGGTTGCAATTTAATGAGACGATTTTGGTCTATTAATGGTCTAATTTTTGATGAAAGCAGATAGGAGAAAAAAAGCACAACATGTTTTTATACGACAAAAATACAACTGACGAATCAACTGAAACTTCTTTACTGGCAATAAAGGTGTATGAACTGTACATATTAAATATAGGCATACCATTCTGAATATGTTTAGAAATGTAATAATAGTATACTTTTTCCTGGTAATTTGATACACTAAGCACTAACACAAAATCTTGGTTCTACTGGCAGGTCAACTAACTGTAAGAACATGCCTGATTTAAATCTCTTAACAACCGCATAGCAAAAAGCAGAGAAATCAATAAATCGCAACCAAGATGACAACAAACTACTCAACAAGACCTCATTATTAGGCAATAACAAGGCTGATAAAAAAGAATGAACAATCAGAATTGAATGACAATGGCTAGTACCAAAAACATGGGGGGAAAATGTAAGATGCAGATAAAGATAAAACAATTATTTTCATTAGACCCAAATGTTACTTTTCATTAGCAAATAGTTTTAAAATTACAGTGATATACACTGTAATTTTTATTTATTTCTCTTTTATTTTAACCAGTCTACTGGTGTGCATTTGACAAGAATATACTAAAGTATTTAAACTTAAAATTTAATGTCAAAATCACTTATTTTATATTATTGTCATTTACATGTGACAGTTGTTTCAAAGAGCTGCTGCTGTTGTTTTTGTTGTTTTGTAATGCTGTCAAGTAATCCACAGATATTCACATAACAGTCACAGACTCATGCAATCGCGCACAAACAAAATCTGAAGCTTCATGGTAGAGCAGGTGTGTCCAATCTGTGCCTGAGGGCCCATGTCCGGCAGAGTTTAGTTAAACTTGCCTCAGCACACCTGCCTGGGGGTTTCAAGTATGCCTATTAAGACCTTGATTAGCTGGTGCTTAAGTGAGTTTTAAGTGAGTAAACTCTGCAGGACTGTGTCCCTCCAGGAGCAACACCTGCGATAGAAGAAACCCTTTCCTGAAAAACTTCATACAGGTTCAAAACCTTTACACTGGGTATGGGTTACACAAAAGCTCCTGCTCCTGTGGTTGCTTTATATTTGTTTCACATTAGTAAGTCAAAGCCAGCACCATAAAAACAATGTTCAACGTTTGTCAAGTTACTATAAAAAATGTTAATTTGTTACACTATTTGTGGCACAAGCATCACAGGTGTTTGAGGATGAGATGATTAACTACAGCGTCAATCAAACAGTATCTTTAAGCTACTGAGTTCATTTAGTATTATTTGAACACAGCGCTCACGATGCTGAGATACAGACCCTGTCTCCACGATCAGAGCAATGATTTACACACACGCTTTTTACGGTGTTACTTCTACGCATATTCTCATGTACATGCAACATACGTGCTTCCTCAGGTTTCTATTTTAGCATAGAATAAATAACATTTATTGATATTAATGTGATTAATGAAATATTAAACCTAAGCATCGAATCAAACTGAAATTAAGATTTAAACATGAAAGTCAGCGTTAGTAAACATTTCACAGCATTATAATATCATGCAGCCTTTGTTAAATTTGAAAGCTGTTGCAGTGTTATATTTAGAAATAAAAGATTTTTTTCAAACATGTTTTTGTTTAAGGTCTGTTCAGCACAGGTCTATAGACCTAACGGTGCTCATTAGTGCTATTAAAGAAGTTTGGTTTTGTCTAGACATGTGTGTTTGTATAAACTGGGTAAATATCCACCATTCTGACCTGCTGTTATGTTAAGACATGAGACATGAGGACATGAGACCTGAAGAGACCCTATTCTTCCCAATAGTCTATTCAAGTCCCGGTCACCAAACTCTAAATTTAGCACGTCACCGGGCAGATTCATTCTCAGGTACATACACTATTAGCTATTCTGATCTTTTAAGGCTATAATATAAATGTGCCATTAGTAAAATATTCAAAAACTCTCCCAGATATGTCAATCACGTGTGAATTTGAAGGATGATGGCAACTGTAAACTGCGCTAAAAACCCTTCAGAAGGTGACAAATTGCCTGTTCACTTTATTCACCTTAAATGTACACCTTATCTACATTTGAGTAATGCCTTTGAATGTAAACAAACAAAAAATCTCTGCCATACTGTACTTAAAACTATCTAAAATTAGGATTTTAAACCGGGAAGGGGCTAAAGGGGTGCTTAGGCATCCACAAATATTCTGAGAGAGATTTTTCTTAGGGCTGTCAAAGATATATTGTAAATTAAGATTCGGATGAAACATGTTTAATACATTAGCAGAATGTACTGTTCGGCTAAATCACTTTTAAATCGCTTTTATTCACATAACAGCCTCGCTTTTGATAAGTTTTTGATAACGGACTTTGAAAACGCATCTAAAGTACTTTGAAAACACACCTTTTTTAAAGGTTTAAACATTTTACATTAATCAAATAGCGACAATAAATACACATTGTAAATATTCTACAGCTATTAGATCTTTCTTTACTATACTAGACAACATAAGACAACAATTATTTAATTTTAGAAAAACTGTTTTTATGTATATTGTGCATTTCCTGCTAAAGGACCTTGAGTCTGGAAATACAGTTGACTGAATCATATTGACTATATTATATCTGTCTTAACGCATGGGTTTTCAGCACAGTCTTTATGAAAACACAATAAGGCTATGCTTTTATACAGGCGGGGGAATCGTCATATTTTGGGTTCTTGTCAACAAAAATCCCTTGTGTTTGCAAAAAATGCAAGCACCATTAAAACAGGCTACGTTTAACTTCCTCTATATACTCTACATAATAGTATATACTCTTTATAAACGCAAAAAAAAAGTTTTTTTTCTTTTCTTTATATATATATTTTTTGTCAGTTGTAGGCTACTTTGGTTAAATAACTACAAGCTTTTATTACTCAGTTTTCGAAGCGACTCTTTCTTTCGTTCATGGTTTCTTAGAAAACGCCAATGCCACAAAAAAAAAAATCAGGCAACGGGAAAAAGCTCACAGATAACTGTTCTCTGCCGAGAGCGTTATGTGAACAGGACTGTATGTACTCCGTGCTTTTCTTTAATTACGCTGATCTTCACTTGTTACATATACTACAGTTTGAGACTTTATATGAACGTTACGCTTCGCAGTACTATACTATACGCCCGAAATGACAAAGAAAAATAAAGAGACGGCACGCGCAACTCCACAAGCATATTCAGTTCTTACCAGTAAATGAGCGAAAGTCCATCAAAACGCTCGAGCTCTCTTCCCCGGGGGTTCAGATAGGACATTGCATCCAACAGAAACGTTAAGGATAAAAATAGTCTGCTCTGGAAACGGACTTAAATGCTGCCTCCAAATATTAGCATCACGCACATCGCCGCGGTTTCGTGTCACGCTCGTGGTCCGCCGCCTCGCTCAAGAGTCAGCGTTCATTCAGCATTAAATCAATGATACCTCAACTGCCAGGCGAGAGAGAGACTCAACTATGCCAGTTTCTAATCTGTAAGACACGTGGTTTTCGTGCTGACCTGGCCGTCTGTTAGAAAAAATCTACATCTTGTCGACAGCCCTCTGGTCACATTACTTTGACTTTTTCTAGACTAGGTACCAGGTAATGTCGGCGTGTGTGTGTATATACTGAGATGTGTTGTATCAGATTCACTGATTGCCTCTGAAAAAATACTACCAAGAGAGCCTTTTAGGGCACCGTGTGTAGGCTCGCTGCTGAGGACTGAAATGTAAGGCACGGATAAATATATAGAGACAATTACGGTTTGTTTAGCCAAGTGTGCAGTCAGACTGAGGTGAAGCCACATGACCGTTCAGCTTCAGGTGACTGAGATTAATAGTGCGGCTTTTGACCTGTCCTGAGAGATCTGCTGCACTGCAGCCAAAACACCAGGGGAGTTTCCAATTTCCTCACATAGACATTTGTTTGTAACACCGGTATCTGTCCCTGTAGCTTCATACTGTGAGTTCAATCAAAACCGGTGTCTACATTTGTTCTCTTAGTGCATAAACCGTTTAGGCACATTTACCATCATAATCGCATTGGGTCGAAAAATACTATAGTTAGGCCTATTGTAGTTAATGTGAAATCAGAAGAAAAAGTAAAGGACAGGACTCGTAACTAGTATAAAGAAGCGTAAATAATGCATAGACAAACTTCTAATACGCATTTCAATAATATATTAATAATATATGACCACGAAACAAAACTAATGTAAATATATCAAAACTTAATTTTTGGATTAGTAATATGCTTTGTTAAGTACTTCATTTGGACAACTTTAAAAATGATTTTCTCAATATTTAGATTTTTTTTTCGCAGAATCAGATTCCAGGTTTTCAAAGAGTTGTAGAAAATATTGTCCTATCCTAACAAAGTTTATTTATTCAGCTTTCAGATTATGTAGTTTCAAAAAATGACCCTTATAACTGGTTTTGTGGACAATGGTCACATAATCATATTCCAAATCCATATACTATTTGCATGTAGAATCCTGCTCTGTGTTCTTTCTTACATCTATTTTCATTCTGAGTTCTGATTGGTCTGTCCTTTCTTGCATTATTTTAACCGTGAATAGCAACTTTACACAACACCAAGGGTGTTGAATCTAACAGATTTTTTTTTTTTTCATTCTACTATTTTATTATTATTATTATTATTTACAATATCAGATAAACATTAAAACAAGAACTTAAGAACATATGGGGGATACAATAAAAATGAAAAGGAAAATAAAAAGTCAAATAAACAATAATAATACAACTTATTTTAAATTGATACATACAGATATAGCATTTTAATAAATTTGGTTACCGCTGCAAAAAAAAAGTCAGAGATCAAATTTGTTGCACTTATATTTACAATGTAAAATGAGATTATAGTTGTGTATTAAATGTATCTTCTATTTTATTTATATTCTAATGATGGCTACCTGAAATACCTTTCCAAACGACGCTACTCCCCCTAGCGGTGAAGTTCGGTAACACGCAGCTATGGCTGCTTTTAGTGGGACATCGGTGCGCGTATCCGCACCGTATTTTAAATGCGTGCCACGTGTTATAGATGTCTGGCTCTTAAACAGCATGTCTGCACTTTTAATCCGAATGCGCATCATTTCAGATCTGTGTTAAATCTGTGTGCAAGCCTTCATGACATCCTGCCTAAAAAAGACAACAATGAAAAGTCACTTCACGGAGTTCGGTGCCATGGTAACTACAATGCTTGACATACTTTGAATGAGATCATGATGTGAGGTGTAAAGTGACAGAAAGAGTGACAAGATGGGTGTGGCAGCATGTTTAAGATAGTATAGTAGATCAGCGTGCATTACCGCAATCACCCTGTCAACATTCCTCCTTATCTGTAAAGCAATGTTCATTTTCAGTCTTAAGCAAGCGGAGAAGAATATAGCTTTTGACAGCAGATTCCCTAAAGTAACATTTTCAACACAGCATATTAGTCACAAGACTCTATGAAGCCCGTTTAACACTCTCTTTAATTAAAATAAATGGCTGGGGCCTGGCAGGATTGGCTGGTTTTCTGAGACCTTCCCCGTTCTAGAATGTAGGTGGGGCTGCACCATCTGCAGTGTTTGACCCAGCCGAGCAGGTTCCTTCTCCGTCTCATTCTTGACCTGGGTGTGGTTGTCACCTGTATGTGTCAATGCCACTCCATTGCTCTTTCATACGTGTTGAACTCTTATAGCTCGCCGCTTATAGCTGTGCGTTTTCCAATCCGTTTTTTTTCCAGGCTTGTGACATTCTACGACGACAAAAACAAAAGCTAATTCTGAAGGGATGAATAGAGTGATTAGCCAACGGCGGCTGATGATCATTGCTCTGTTGAGATTTGAGACCGTGGACAGTCTGGTTTGATGAACTCTGGCTGGGCCGTAGCAGGATTGCTGCAACACAGCAGTTTTGTGTGTCAGAGGGTCTTTGGGAGGTTTTCAAACTCACTGAGCCTTAGCTTTCTGCTTTGTTCACAGTCTCAGGGAGGATTCAGCCATGCTCTGGATTCACTCTGCGTGCCCAAAAGAGTTCCAGACCCCGATAGCTTCGAAGTCTGGTACTACTATGTAGCAAAGACACCTAAAATACACGGACGGTGATATAGTTGTCTTTAGTTTGTGGTATAGCTACATTAAATGTCGTTACAGAAGTGAAACCAGACCGGGTTAACCTTAAAATAGTATAACACTGATTACTGACTTTCAAAAGACCTTCAAGATTAGAATCGCTTCATTTTAAAGCAAAGCCTCCACAAGCTCCTCCTTTACTTTTAGATATTTTAATGTTAAATAAGGATTTGCTATCGTAATCATAACAAGAAGTACATAAATAGCTATGGGTTTTTTTATGACTTATAAAATAAAGCATATGAATAAACCATGTTAGTGTGTCATACACTCCTGAAATATTGGTGTCTTACATTCTAGAGAAGTCAAAGAAATCAATTAAATCTGTAGGTGTGTACAAAAGCAAGCAGATATTTTGTAAGTAACTAATTTCCAATTTTTTTCTCAGTAACTATAATGGATTACAGTTACATTTATTTTGTAATAAAATGATTTACATGCAACTCCTCAACACTTTGTACTTCACACACCACTACTCTATTGACAATGGACCTTTTTTTGCTGGCCAACTTTTTCTGAAGTGAATAATGTTGAAAAATACGAATGTGACTTTCACTGAGTCAGTAACTAAGTATGTCTACATTAGCAGTTATGTTTGTCATCTCTCTGCCAAGTGATTGACTTTCATAGATTAAATGCATGTTGCACGCTGGACAAATTTGAGCTACAATCACATTACCTGTTCCGACCTCACGAACTGAATCATTCAGTTGTGACAGTATTTGCATGATGAATTATTGCTTTAGTTTGACTGAAACAGAACTGTTAAAGTGCATGTCATCCTCTTACCGAAACTGCATTTTATGCAACAAAGCACAAATGTTATGGTGCCGTTTACCGTTGCTCGCCAACAGTAATCCACGTGAACAGGATTTTCACATAAAGGCAAAACATTTCCCCACACATATTACACATCTGGTTCTAGTATTAATGCAAACTTTCATGCAAGGGGCTTGTGTATGAGTGAGTCTTTGTGAAGACGAGCACCAACCATATTAACTCAACTTCACAAACTCAGCGATTTAGGTCGGACTAAAGCATTTACATAACAAGCCAGGCTAACACATCGCATTTATTGTAATGACCTTTCTTGGCCTCTTGCTGAAACAGCATTTTCAGCGATTGTGAATATTCCTCTTCAACCTAAAGAAAGAGAGGATAAGTAATCTGTCTAATGACCACAAGTGTCACTTCAATCTACAAGAGAAACAGGTGCAAAGCAAGGCTTCAAGACTAAAACGTTTCCCTACAGAGACAAAAGCTGTGCTGTCACCAACAATGTCTTAACATACCACAGCGGATAGCTAGCATATTTGCATTATATAGTTTCTAGGTGCATTTTAGGCACATATTGCTAAGAGAAACTGTGTGACACACCTTTAGTGGCTGTTGTGTGTTTAACAAAACAAGTGCTGACACTCCTGCCATTGAACCTTAAATCTTCACACCCGGAAAAACAGACACTCCTCTCCCATTTAAAATTAGTAGATTGATGAGAGCGATTTCTACACAAGTTGTAAAAAAAATATATCAGTGTAATATAAATGACTTGCTTATCTATTAGTGGAAGATTTGAAGGAATCCTGGGTATGAAGTGAATGCTTTGTTCTTAAAATGTCATGTAGGATAGTCTATTTTGGTTGATAGCCCACATCTACCTGTTTGAAATACTCTCTCCACCCATGTTTGGATAATGCACCTTGCACTCGGAGACATGAAGTACACACCCCACAGTCCATACTACACTTTATCACAGACAAGACTCTTCCTTAGAGGAGAATGAACTTTCACTGGTACCCCCACCGCTAAAAACTTGACTTCACGGTGGCCGATGGCACACCGGCTCTTCAGTACAACTTTGCATATAGGGTGTGTTGAGTTCCAAAGCAGGCCCATCCTGGCAGAGGAATGCTAAAAAAACCCACACACATAAATTCACTACGGTACTTCAAATCTGGCCGCACAGGTCTCTCCACTGAGTTGTGTTCGCATAATGATCCACGCATGTCAGTCAGGAGCTTAATCGCCTCATTCCTCACCTGCACCGTATGGGTGTGAGGGAATTCCGGCCTTTCACCCGTTTCAGAAATTCTTGGACCCAAACCCACTTAGACTGAGCTTTATTCATTATCAGCAGCGCATGCAAACACCTATTTATTTGAATATAAAGTGATGACAAAGAAATTTCTGTGTAACCGCTAGAATGTGGCGACACCGGTTGAAGAGACGGTCCGTACAAACACATCTGGCACGGAAGAAACCCTGCGGCCCGTTGAAAGAGGCTTCAGATCCAAAAGTAAATGATGGATGAAACCCATTCACACATAATAGGCATCTGATCACTTTAGTAGGTGTTGTAAATAAACGCTGCATTGCAGGCTTGGCTGCCTGACAAAGTTAATATTTAAGCCCTTGGAATGGACTGTGTTCACTTCTAGCCGTTTTCAAGCAAGTACTGCACAGTCGTAGCTTATCTTTGGGCATTCCTTTAAAGTAGTGATATCACATTACTGCGCGGCTATATTCATTATCGGCGTAGTAAGATAGTACTGTAATACATTTCACGTCTCCTAAAGTGTCGGGCACTTGGAAGCTCTTCTTACCATCATAACTGTGAATACTTAAAATACTTTGGCAATTTGCAGACTGTATTCTGATATAAATATCGCCAGAGAAACATTTTTATGCACAAAGACCAGTTTCTTATAAACAAGACATGTATTGTACGAGTTATTAAAAACCTTGTGCGCTCTTATATGCACTGTAAAATGCTCGATGCTTCTTTGAGACTGACGTACTTAGGAAGTCACGTCAGTGTAAATATTAGCATAATGTATTCAAATATTCTGATTTGAATTGGGTTTGCGGTCAATGCAGACGATCGCTGCCCATGGACACTATAGGCTATATACTCTGTATCCCATTATTCATTGATTATCTGTAATTCAGGTAATTGAAATGCACTCTGGGTCAGCTAATGCTAACACTTCAAATTATACACCCTCTGAAATAATTTGTCTCCTGCTGTTTGCTCATGTAAGCTTGTTTAGGTTGGATGGCAATCTTCATCTGACACCTGCTGAATTAGTCTTTGAAAGAAAGGCCTTATTATTTATATAGCTTGAAGCCTAAGGCATGGTGTAACATGGAATAATACTGAACACCGAACCAGTATTTCTGTTTTGTTTCCATCTGCTTCCATTCAAAAACAGACACTGGAGCACACACAAATGCACACATACACACCCCCGATGACTCATTGTTTCTAGCCATCCAACAATACCCGGTTCTCATGACTTTTCCTCTGTTGGCATTAAAAGGGGTCCCCAAGTGACTTCTTCGCTGCTCTGAGCGTGAGGCCCTGTTCAGAGACAATTGCGATATTTTAAAACTGGAAAACATATGTACCAGCTATAAAAATGAAAGCCGCTCAGGAAGTTTAACATCAGCAGACTCTTCTTACCGCTGACTCTTACAAAGTAGCTGCATCCCAAACAAAGGTTGGACTGATTATGCGAACTTTCTGTTGAGCTGACAGCAGCATGAGAGAAGAATGAATTATGTCGGTCTTGAGCATTACGGCGCAAAAAAAGCCATCAATAAACTAGACATTACATTTGTGCTCTGCATTTGTACTATGTTTGTTTTGTTCGTTAAATTATATCCTATATATTAAATCATGTTTGAATAATGTTTCCTGTCAAATAAATAAACGAAATTTGCATATGTTATAAATGATGTTGCAATTCGTTAAAATATGTATAAATATGTTTATGTTAGGTAACAGTTCATGAAGCATACTCGGGTTTTGTGCTTCTTAAAAAGTCATGAGACACCAAAGTGTATTGCAAATGTGGACTTATGCACACACTGATGTGATAATAATATCATAACTTCCAAATAATAAAAAAACGCAGCTGCCGCTTGTGTCGTTGTTTACTTTTGTGAATGCAACAGTCTACTGCTGAGCAAAAGCGTGCTCCGACTGTGACCTGTTGAATCTATCCCAAGAAACTCGTACAGAAGAAAAAGAGACGACGCCTCTGTTTGGATAGGCTGCAGGTACGTCTCTCAGAAAGGGGCGGACACCAGCCCGTACTTTTAAATGGGCTTGATGTTAAAAGCACGGCTAACCTTGTCGGACAGCGAGCGCTCGTGCTGTTGGGAGGGTAGTGGCTGTTTCGTTCGTTGTGGGCGTTGTATGCGAGGTGTACCTGTCCTGGGACACTCGTCAGGTAGAGAAACGACAGACAGCAGACCGGGATCCTAACCGTGCCATCTAAGCAGAAACTCCGCAGCTGTCACCATGTTCAGAAAGAAGACCGGAAAGACCAGCGTGGCCATCAGCGATAAAAGGTCGGTGGTGACCCGATACAGTATCGCTTTGCATTGTCTCGTCGTTCCGGAGTCACTAGGCGTTTTTGCGTTTCCTTGTCGTTCGGGTTGCGGTAGCTGCTTGCCACTTTACACAAGCTAACCCGTATTTTAAAATGTATCTTTACGTTAAACCGGGTTAATACTTGCTTGACTTAAGGTTACTGTAGTAAGGGTGTGGCGCTGTAACAGGTTGGATAAGTTTTCTCTGAGATAGATATTGCGTGGTTTCTCTGCTTCTCGTCTGGGTTGGTCTCGGTTCACATTTAAAACTTTTTTTTTGCTGTATTAAAATGTGTCTGGTTTCAACTGCAGTCTACTCTGGACACACGTTTATAGTAAGAGAGCGTATGTGTTGAATGATTGCATAAATAAACTATATCTAGGTCCTCATCTTTGCGATAAACAACTGGATAACCTTCAGACAGATCTTTTAGTTGTGACACACTCCATTTGGGAAGCGCAGGAAAGACGGTTCAAGGTGAACTATTTTGTCACAGACCATTGGTTATTCTGTTCTGAGCATGCAACTGTAAAATAAATAGATTTATTTAAATTTAACGTCGCTTGTGTTATTTCATTCACAGTAATCGACATTTTATTGTTCTTATTGCGTATACAGCACATACGATTGAGAACAGGCTGACAAAATGTGTAGGGAATCTTGGAAAGAAGCCGGGAGAGAAGTGTGATCGAAGTGACAAGTTCAAGTTCAGACAAGCATGAGCTTCGGATGGAGTGAGAGACGAGTCTGGCCCCGAGCTTCGTTCCAGCGGGAATCAATATCGGATACTAATATTGTAAAAGCAGCGCAGGGTCTTTCACTGTAGCTATGAAGGACTTTACTCCAGGAGTATGGTTTCAGTCTGAGTCAAAATTATTTTATTGGTTACAGATGTACTAAAAAGAGGTTTTTCTAAACACATAGTTTTGTGTTTAGGTCATCTTTGGGTGTTGTTTGGCTGAGCACAGTGGGTCACTCCGTGTCAAATGTGCCATGTTTTGTGACTTGTCTGTCAGCTTTTGACAGAAACAAGGCATGGCACACTGAGATATGGGCAGTTTGTTTGCAGTAGGCTAAAAAGGACAAAACCATAGGCTAGTTAATACTGTGCTTATTATACCCACATTTCTTATTTCATGTTTTTGCATTTGTATATTTTGGGTATGGGAACGCCTCTAGGGAAGGGAAGTGAGCATCAAATAATTGCTCGCCACACCCAGATCTTCCCCTCGAATCAGATTAAATTATTTTCTTTAGACAGCAGTTCAAATGTTGCTGCTTGTCCCCATTATCTGTTATATAAATCTGCCAATTTCACAAAAAATTTAATTGCAGCTTTGCTTTTGTATGTCTTGCTGCTTTAATGGTTGTTTTTGATTAAATAAATTACAACAACATTGGTTACATAATCTCATGTTTAAACAGTCCAGCTGTGTTTCGCCTCTCATTTTGATGGGTTTCACATGCAGATGCATTCAGAGTAGACAACATCGAAATCTATGAAAAATCACTCCTGTATGCGTAGTGACACATTAGTAAACTTGTTGGACCAGTTTGAGTTTCTAACGCCCTCATTAAAGCCACCTTCTTGTTGTAATTATCAGCCTCATTTGCATCTCTCAGTCATAACTCAGTTCTACAGCGAACATAAAATGTAAAATTAAGACAAAACTGTTTTGTATTTCATGACAGGACATTATAATTTTAGTCAGTGTGAGATATTTTTAACCTGCAACGAAGATCATTATTAATGATTCATACTGTTGGATGTTAAAACAACATGCCTTGTCCTTAAGGCAAATACGGCCCAAGGTGTGCAATTTGTTACTGATCAAGTTTAGTCATGTCTACTATACACTGTTAAATGGCATTTCTCTAGAATTCGCAGAATGCAAAACTATGCAAGGCTGCTGTAATGTTGGACAGCATTTCTACATTTTTCTGTATGCTTCAGCTGAGAGGTGCAACTTTTTTTTTGTTAGCACCATGGTTCTCTTAACAGATCTAAAATCTGTGCCAGATGATGTGGAATGAAAGTGTTTCAAGTCCGGTGTTTATTTTCAGAGCATGACAGCGAAGTGAAGTGAGGTGTTCTGTCCTAGATCCAGAGATGCAACATAACAGACCTACCACATTTGCAGCAGTATTTTAGGAAAAATGCAAATGCAAAAAAACCCAAAAAACTTTCTGTTATTTCACCTTAGACCGCCTGACACTGATTTGGCGACCCTGATCGACAAGTTGCAGAAAAATGCAGACAAGGTGGAGAAGAACATCATTGAGACGGAACAGAATCTCAACAGGGTAAGCACAGAATGACACTTTCTATGGATTACAAATCAAACCAATAAGCATGTCAGTGCACCTTCAGAGATGCCAGATTAGGGTTACTTTGGGTCAAATAGAAGAAAGTGTATACCAGTGTATATTTTATTGTTATTTAGTATTATTTTTAGTATTGTGGCTTTTTCAAATTTAGGTCATTTTGTTGTTTTTGCACAACAAATATTTTGTGTGCGAGCGTGTATATATGTATATGTTGTCAAACTAATATATGTGTGTGTGTGCTGTGTATAATTATTATGCATGTAAAGACACACATGCATCATATATTTTGTGTCATATTTATATAAATATTTAAAATATATAAATGTAACATTTTTAATAAATATATATACATGCATGTGTGTGTATTTATATATGCAAAATAAATATACATACTACAAATATTTTATGTAAACAAAAACATTATATATATTAAATATGTATTATTATTATTATATTAAATAAAAATAAGAATATTTTTCTAAATATCTGCTTTTGATGAAAAAATAGATGAAAGAAAGTCATACAGATTTGGAATGACCATCTATTTATCTATTGATGCATAACTATTCTTAATAGTGTTTCTCATTGATGTTTCCAGGACATCAAGAAGATCAATGAGGGCAAGCAACCCCTCTACCAGGAGGACACCAACAAGAGGATCCTGAACTCACTGGAGCTGTTGAATAGTCTGGATGAAGATGCATCCAATGCCTCTCGTTTGCAGCACCCTCAAGCTGAAATGATTGAGAAGGAGTGAGTACTAACATTCTAACTCTGTCTACATGACCACCTTTAAACTGAATTATCCAATAGCATTGCATGCTTTATGCCATGGAAACAGAATTTTGCTGGGATTGTGGATGACTTTTTTTTTTTTTTTTTTTCTTCTCAATGGTGAAGTATGAGACAACTGCGAGTGCGTGTGATGAAGCTCCGCGAGGAACATGATCGCATTTACCACATCACACGATCAGAGCAGATTCCCATTGTGAACTGGGGAAAGATCGTTGACGAGAAACTGGTGTGTGTCTAAACATATCTCTCTCTTTCTTTTGAATGTACAGTTTCAAATGCAATCGATTCATGTCCGATTATGCTTTGGTGCAGGCAAATGTGAACAACAAAGGATACGGACAAGATCTGCTGATCGTCGAGAATGAATTGGAGGAGCACAATATTTTCCACAGTGAAGTCGAGGCACTGGCTCCGTACATCACAGGAAACAGGGTACATTTTAACTTTCTTTTTTAAATGCAGTTCTGAATGATAGAAGTATAGATGGCTATTTTGAACAGTCATGCGAATGACATCTGTGACTCATCTGCTTACTTGCATAACAGGACAGTCTGGATGGTCAACAGGCAAAGTACAACAAACTACTGGTGAAACTTCATTTTTTGCTTCTAATTTTCAACTTAGATATGCACTGAAGTTGCAATAGTTAGTTGTCAGTTCTCGAGTCTCAAAACACTGGATATTGCCATGTCTGTCTCAGGCGAGCTCATCTGCACGTCAGAAGAACCTGCTCAGTTTGAGGGACTACATGCAGCGCTGCACTAATGAGCTCTACTGGATGGAGCAGCAAGCTGAAGAGCGAACCGCGTATGACTGGAGCGACAACAACCTGGACTACCCTGCCCGAAAGAGGCAGTATGAGGTAAATGAACGGCTCTTTGATGCTAGGTAATGCATAAATGAGTTGTGATTCTAGATAAGAGTGTGGATTATAACTTGTATTGATATGTTACATTTTAAATATGCTTTCATCACTTAAACCTCCTGCAAATTACAGTATTGAAATGAAAACAATGAGTCTATATATTTTTAACATGCTTCTTTGTACTTCATCAGAACTTCATTAGCAAGTGTCTGGAGGCTAAGGAGAAGAGCATCACCCAGCTGAATGAAGATGGAGAGGAACTTATTGAGCAGAACCATCCAGGAAAAAATGTCATTGGGGTAATTACAAGTCACTTGCTAAAAAAAAAAGACAGTCAAAACCTAGCAGTGGTCGTTGCCACAGGCAATATCCAATGATCCGCTTTATACTTTAAAATAACCACCATAATTGACATGTGGATTAAAGGGGTTCTTAGTTAGATTCTCAACCACAGGCTTCTTAAAAACATTTAATAATGTATGATCTCCCAGTTGGATATTGTACTGACTGACTCTGTAGATGAGAGAATGCTAACTTGTAGAAAGGTCAGAAAAAGACCAAGTATCTTCAGGCTAACACATATTACACAACAATACACTACATTGATTGCAGATAAACCACATAACTTCAGTGCACATAACTAATAAAAAATATCGAAATTTATTATAATCAGTAATGGGTCATAAAAGAATTCTCAAAATCCCCTTTCTATATAGATACATAATTTAACGTGCACTAGTGCTTTCAAACAATTAATTGTGATTCATTGCATCCAAAATACGTTTTTCTTTACAATATGTGTGTGTGTGCATGCTGTGTATATTTATGTATATATAAATATTACGCAAAAATCCATATATATATATATATATATGTATATATGTATATATATAATATTTCTGGATTGTTTTTTCTATCAAATAATTGTATATGATAATATTAATGATATATAAACAAAACGATTAATAAACTAAAACATTTCATATGTTTTTAGGCACACATGGATGCCGTACATGCGGATTGGAAGGAATACCTCAATCTGCTCATCTGTGAGGAGAACCACCTCAAGAACATGGATGATTATCACAAAGTCAGTTTGCGTCTTGCATCATTTCCTATTCTATATTTCCTTTAGTTTGCTTTCAGACTTGCTCAGTTACATTCTTTGTATTTTTCCAGTTCCACAAGGATGCAAGAGACACCAGCGATTTGTTGAAGCGCCTGGAAACCGAAATCAACCAGAAGTACAACCCTGAGTTTAAAGATATGTACCAGATGGAGGGCCTGATTGCTGACCTAAATGTAAATACACTGTGCTAATTTGGCACCCATTACTAAATCTTTACCGAATTGCTGAACTAAAAGGTGTCTTCGCTATCTAAGTCTGTGTGTGTATGTATTGACAGGATCAAGCAAAGGCCATGGACCATTACGACGAGCGCCTGAAAGCTCTTCAGAAGCGCAGTCTGCAGGTGCTCCCTCTGAAGTACCGCAGGGAGACTCCTCAGAAA
Organism: Puntigrus tetrazona; assembly: GCF_018831695.1. NCBI lineage: Eukaryota > Metazoa > Chordata > Actinopteri > Cypriniformes > Cyprinidae > Puntigrus > Puntigrus tetrazona. Next base: position 14,145,211 of record NC_056701.1, on the reverse strand, counting down.
CTGCTCCCTATCGAGGCTCTCTGTGAATACGAGACTAATGAGGTACGGAGTTTGAGCTCTCGCTCACTTTATGCATGCGGCTTAGAGCTCCGCTAATACCAGTCAGTGAACCATCAGCTATTATCATGAGTAAGCACAGAAAAACGTTACACTCTGTCTCTGCTTGTGTTTTGGATTCCCCCATCTAATGTATTTAAATCCCTAAGAAGGCCTTCACCCAAACGATTCATCTCATATAAACCTCTGGAGACGTGTGCAGGGGATTTTGCACGGATTTCACATTTATTTTAAGAATTTAGGCTGCAATATCAAGTTGAAACAGAGCTTACTTGCTTATTTTGTTTGACACAGGGTTCAATTTTGCGAGGGGAGCGGTACACCCTGCTCAGGAACAATGGGTCAAAATGGGACGTGAAGGACGCAAATGGCCGCACCATGAGTGTTCCAGCTGTGTGCTTCATAATTCCTCCAACCGACCCTGAGGCTGTGGCCGTTGCTGATAAGTAAGTATTCCCTGATCTGTACATGTGGTTTATAATGTATACACTTGAAAATGTGTCTAATCGGAAAACATCTGTGCAGTCTAATAAACCAGCACAAGGGTATCAAGCAGAAAGTAGCCAGCAGCAAATCTGCACTACAGGGACGACTGGCAGAGCTGAAGAAGGATAGTACAGGAGGTCAAGGTTTGTCTCTCCTGTTATAATATACTTAAATGCAGAGCTCTCCAAAAGACAGTAAAATACTCAATGCCTTCATTTCTTGAACCTCAGATAAACAAGAGCAGCAATGCCGTCAGCTGATGGCAGGACTGGATAAAGTGGTCGGTGATCTGGATAAGCAGGAGAAGGCCATTTACTCTCGTGTGCGCCCCCCACTGGAGCAGACACGTCCTGTGCAAGACAGCGCTGACCGGCTGCAGGACATTAAGGTACAAAGTTTGGTGTTTTTTAAGGATGTATTAGTGGACATTGTGCATTTTTCTGAATAAATATATATTTTAATAGGCATATATTTTCATTCTGATAATGTTTATTAAATAAGGTTTTCTCTAAGTAAGGTTGTTCTCAACCTTATTAGAGTCTTAACATTTTCAAATCCAAATAAAAGGTGAAAAAATAAGAAACTGCACATAATTTTTTAGTGTCTATTCATTTTTTTTTTTTTTTTTTTTCATTTTCATTTTAAACACAGAAGCATTAATTCTGGTCTTGTGTTTCAGTGGCAACTGATGTTTTTACTTTAAGTTAATCCAGTGTTTTGTTCACAGGACATTGCTGCTGCTGTTCGTAAGGTAGAGCCAGAAAAGTCTACAAAAGTGCAGGAAGCTGAGAGTTTCCTCAAATCTTCTCCCAAATGTGCAAGTGCACCACAGCTCTACTCTAAGGTGGATGAGGCAAACAAAAAATACAATAAAGTTGATTTGCTTTTGAAAAGTGCTGATGACAAGTAAGTATTACTTTCTTTTTTACAGTGGAAATCACAAAGGTTTTGTTAATTAAGAGCTTGAATTGTAAGCCTAAAAATTGCCCTTTTGTAGACTGCAGAACTCCTATCGGCTTGAGAATTCTCTGCAGAATGGCAAAGCTCTGCTGTCCTCTTATGAGAACAAACTGGCAAGAGAGGAGGTCGCTCCATCTGACCCCACCTCACTGGACAAGACCCAGCGTGAGTTGGCGGTAAGTCTAGTAATTTATGCCACATTAGGTTTTATATAATAATAATTATTATATAATAATAATTTTTCTTTATATTGTTTATTTCATCTTATTTTTTTGTTTAATAGTATACTATGCATTCATATATTGAACTCCTGTCTCCAGGATATTGCATCTGAGCTGAGGAGCAAAAGATCTACTGTCACAGAGACTGAGCAGAACCTGAGAGATGCCAAGGCCAGCTGCAACAACATGGCCAACAAAGTGCAAGAACATTGCCCTGATATTGAGAGGCAGGAGGCTGAAGTTCAGAAACTCACCAAGCGCTTTGACAACCTGAACAGACAGGTTGAAGCAAGGTGAGATCATATTCATTTAAATTCTTTTACATGGACATGTACTTAAAAATTACTTCATTTAATATATTCATAATATTTCTGTCACACCTTAACATAATAGGACTGATTTCACTGTTTATGGTTCTATTTCATATAGGGTAGAATTTTTTGATATAGCGTTTTGTGTCAAGAAGAGCATTTATTAATTTGTGTTTTATTTGTACAGTAAATTAGCTATTGTTCATTGTTAATTAAAGCTTGTGAAATATGTACATCTGTACATAATGTTGATGAACTGAACCTTATTGTAAAGTTGTATCCTTGCTTATGTTATTCAGATACATTCTTATTTCCATAGGTCCTACAGAAAGTGTATTTAATCACAAAATAGCAAAAGAGCATCTTTAATTATTTGAATTGTATTCAATTTACAGATCACAGTGTCTGCAAAGAGCCAAAACCGCCCATGCCAACTACAACAATGACTATGACAACCTTAATAGCTGGCTTTCTAGACTACCAAACTATGAGCCACGTGAAACCGATGACGTCAGACAGATTGATGACAAACTAAAAAATCAAAGAGTATGAATTTAGACACGTCTGTCATTACAATAATTGCATTACAACATTACAAATTATATTTTATTTAGAAAAACTATGTTTGAAATGTACAGAATCTGCTCTCTGACATCACAAGAAAGGAATCAGACCTGAACAATGTGTCTAGAAATGCACAGCTTTATCAGCAAGCAGTCAAGGTACAAAAACCTCAGTGTATTACTTGCAGAGCATTATCCTACTATCATGTTTATGCAAAGCCATGTGAACTCCTTTGTGTTATGGCTTTCAGGACTACGAAAATGAAGCGGAGCGGTTTAAATCCATCCTTGACCTTGAAGATGGTTTGGTTCCTCAGACATACAAAAGGAGCAGACTCGAATCTCCTGCCTTGAAAGTGAAGAGAGAGGTGAATGTTTTCAACACGTAAACAGTTTCCTGGATCAAGTAATTAGTATGCCTTTTAATGACAGTTTTTCTGACTGTTAAAGTTTAAACATGATTGTTGTGTTTTAAAGGAATCTGCAATTGAGTCCAAATTCACTGAAGCAAATGCTGTGAACAAGCAGAGGCTGCAGAACCTGGAGTTTGCCCAAGGCCTTCTTAACCAGGTAAAACACATTTTTAACATACACTGTGCATGAAAATAACCAGAGTATGGCATAAGCATTGCTTTTTAATATTTTTGCAATTCTTTATAGCAACCAGAAGTTACAATAATCCAGCAAAATGTCCAGACGGTGAGATCCTCAGCCCCAGGAGAAGAGCCCTGGAGAATCAGAAAACAGCTTCAGGAGGAAATTCAGCGGAGAGACCAACTGGAAAGAGAAATTCAGACTGTCCAAAGTGACATTTATTTACTAGAGGGCCAGAAACCGCAGGACACAATCGTCAAGAAAGAGCTCATCAAGAAGGTGCATGATCCTCAACTTGATGAAGAATACCACCGGGTTCAGCAGAAGCTATTAGAAGAAAGCAGGACCACTCGTGTCTTAGAGAGCGAGTTGGACACCCTCCGTGTAAAGCTGCGTGGAATTGAGACCGAAATGAAAGAAGGAGCTCAGCAGTATACAGTCAAAGAGGTGCTCCGCATTGAGAGGGACAGGGGACAGGAAGAAGAACTCAGGAGACTGAGAGAAGATCTTGAGGAACTTAAGAGACTGAAGATGGTCAGAGAGAATGAAATCATTCAGATTCAAAAGCAAGTGACTATTCTTGCAGAGGAGAAAAGCAGAGAGCAGGAAATCATCAGGGAGGAAGAAGTCATTAAGGTACAGAATGACCCTCAACTTGAGAGTGAGTACAGACTACTGCTTGACAGGAAACAAAAAGAAATAGACAGCCGAAAGGAACTCGAAGATGAGCTTCGATTCCTGCAGGATAAACTAAGGCGTCTTGAAAAGGAAAAGGCAATGGCTGAGGAAAAGATTTCCATCAAAGAAGTACTTAAAGTTGAGAAAGATATTGCTTTGGAGAGAGAGGTAGACAACCTGAGAAGACAATACGAAGATGAAAAAACCAAGCGCAGCTCATTGCTGAGAGAGAAAACAGACATGAATCGCAAGATCACCAGCCTGGAGGAAGAGAAGTCGAAGGTCATCATTCAGGAGAAAGTGCGCGAGATTGTTCGACCTGATCCGAAGGCGGAAGCGGAGGTGGCAAACCTTCGACTTGACCTTGTGGAGCAGCAGAGAAGATGCAGAGATTCAGAGCTCCAGCTGAAGACTTTCCAGGATGAATTGACAGTGCTAAGAAACAGAGGCCCACAAATTGAATACAAGGAAATCATCAAAGAGGTCATCAAATACAAGATTGACCCGGAAACGGAAAGAGAGCTGGAGAAGCTCAGGAATGAAATTGTGGACAAAACCCACCAGACAGAGAAATTTGAGATGGAGATTCTCCAACTCAAAGAGGAGATTCAAAGATGGAAAGACACCAAGCCTCAGATTAATACCAAAGAGGTTGTAAATGAGATCCTCCAGTACAGAGAAGATCCTAAGACCAAGGAGGAGATTGAGAGTCTGAAGCGGAAACTGTCTGAGGAACAGAGGAAACGTTTGGACCTGGAAAATGAAAGGGCCTCCAATGAAGAAAGGATCAGGATTAAGAAGATCGACTTGTCACAGGTGAGGGAGAAGGTTGTCCAGCAAGAGGTAGTGAAGATGGAGCAGGATCCCCTCTTGAGGTCTGAATGTGACACTTTCACTCAAAACATCAACAATGAGCAGAAACAGAGAGAAATCCTAAAAGAAGAGCTGATCAGGTTGCAGCATCAAAAGGCTGAATTCGACATTCAGCTTGAGGAGCTGGAACGAGAACGCAGAGCCCGCAGAGAAGCTGAACTTGAAATCCAGAGGCTGAGAGTGCGGCTCAATGAACTGGAGATCAGGGACAAGGAAAACCGAGAAAAGGTTACAGTTAAGCAAAAAGTTGTACTCCAGCAGGACCCTCAGCAAGAAAAAGAGCACTCTATCCTACGTCTTCAGGTTGAAGAGGAGAGGCACAAGCGGATGCTTTTGGAGAAGGAGTACAATGCCTTGTTGCAACAGCAGGAAATACTCGAGAGAACGGAAGTGCGTGAAAAAGTCGTGCGAACCGAAAAAATTCAAGTCGAGCGAGACCCTGAGGCTGAGATGGACATTATAAGGCTAAAGAAAAGCCTTGAAGAAGAAGAGAAACGACGTCGTGAGCTGGACCAAGAGATGATCAACATGAACTCGAAGCTTTCCGAGATGGAGTTCACCAATACAAAATCATCCAAAGAACTTGACTACATTCGTGATGAAAGCAACAGGTTACAGCAGGAGAACCAACGCCTGCAGAACGAAGTAAGGAAACTGCAAGCCGAGATCGAGATCACGACAAAAGAAACCAGACACATCACTGAGACGTCTCCGGTGGAGAACAGCAGGAACCTGGAAATTCGACTGGAATCCTTGCAAAGAGAACTCACTGAACTTAAGCGCATGCGAATCGAGAAAGACGAAGAAATCGAAAAGCTTCAGAAGAGTCTGTCTGCAATGAGAGTGAAAAGGGAGCAGCGGGAAAGTCACCTCCGCCGCTCGATTGTCGTCATTGATCCGGACACCGGGAAGGAGATGAGGCCTGAGGAGGCTTACAAGCTCGGCCTGATCGACTGGAAAATGTTCGTCAACCTGCAGAGTCAAGAATGCGACTGGGAGGAGATCACAGTCAAGGGTCCAAGCGGCGAGTCCTCCGTTCTTCATGACAGAAAATCGGGCAAGAAGTTTGCCATTGAAGACGCTCTGAGGGCTGGAAACATCACAAACCGTCAGCTGCAACAGTATCAGAACAAAGAGATCAGCATCCAGGAGTTCGGCGTCATGCTGTCAGGCAGAGGCAAATGAATCTGTTAATCAAAAAAAACAACATCATATACTGCTTGAATAAACGTGCTGTTTGTGTTCTCTGTATTCATTTTCTCAATACAGGATGTATTTATTTTTAAATGCATTCGTATACCAATGCAAGATGGTGTTCTTTTGGTTATGGTGCTGAATATGGGTTAATGTTTCTATCACTATACCTATGAATCTTCATTGAAGATTAGCGAGATATGAGAATTTTTACTGAAGTTTTACTGAAATGTAGTTCAGTTTTACTGTAATCTGATCTAATATATGCATACAAAATGTGTGCCTTGATGATAAAGTTATGGCCCTATCTGTCTCTCTTTATGCACTTTTTACTTGTGTCAGATTATTCTACTTTCATGTTTGATTTGAGATTAAAAAAAAAATTAAATGAAGATAAATCAGAGTACTGTTATATTTTTCCCTCCATCTTTATCATGAAGTAATAAAAGCTGAAGCTGTCTTTGCGATCATTTTTACTTAACAAAACATGTAGGTGTCTTTCATCTGTGGTTTAAATGGTTCCCATACAATACACAAACAAAATAAAATACTTAAAATGTTTTTGCAGTAGTATTTTTCAATTTTCAGAACTAAAAACACTGGACATTTATTAAACCGCAGTAAAGTAAATTTACGATTAGGCATTCAGACCACAGTTGATATGACATTTTGTCATATCACATGATATTTATCAAATGCTAATATGGCCAGTGTCTATTCCATCACATCTTAAATTATGGTCATGTTTAATAGCTTTGGTAATGACATTTTTATGCATATTTAGAATAAAATGTCCAATGTTTTTATTTATTACATTTTCTCCTAGCTTTTTCACACATAATTTCATACTTTTTATGTTATTTTACATAATTTGACAAAATAAACTTTCATCTTTATGGCTGATTTGTGCGTGTCTGTATTATATTATTAGTGCTGTCAAACAGTTAATCACATTTAAAATAAATGTTTTTGTCTACATGATATATAGTCATGGCCAAAATTGTTGGAACCCCTGAAATTTTTCCAAAAAAATCAAGTATTTCTCACTGAAAAGTATTTCATGATGCACAGTCAAGGCACCCAGTGCCAGAGGTAGCAAAACATCTTTGAACCTCCATCATATTTGACTGTAGGTACTGTGTTCTTTTCTTTGTAGGCCTCATTCCGTTTTTGGTAAACAGTAGAATGATGTGCTTTACCAAAAAGCTCTGCCTTGGTCTCATCTGTCCACAAGGCGTTTTCCCAGAAGGATTTTGGCTTACTCAAGTACATTTTGGCAAACTGTAGTCTTGCTTTTTTATGTCTCTGTCTCAGCAGTGGGGTCTTCCTGGGTCTTCTGCCATAGCGCTTCATTTCATTTAAATGTCGACGGATAGTTCATGCTGACGCTGATGCACCCTAAGCCTGCAGGACAGCTTAAATTTCTTAGAAACTTGTTTGGGGCTGCTTATCAACCTTTCATCAATTTTTCTCTTCTGACCACAGGGAGATTAACTATAGTGCCATGGGTTGCAAACTTGATAATGTTGCTCACCGTGGACAAAGGCAAATCTAGATCTCTGGAGATGGACTTTGAGATTGTTGATATTTTTTTCACAATTTTGGTTCTCAAGTCCTCAGACAGTTCTCTTCTCCTTTTTCTGTTGTCCATGCTTAGTGTGGCACACACAGACACACAATGCAAAGACTAAGTCAACTTCTTTTCTTTTTATCTGCTTTCAGGTGTGATTTTTATATTGCCCACACCTGTTACATGCTTAAAACTATCTTATTTATCCACAATTTTTAAGGGTGCCAATAATTGTTTGAGTTTTGTGTGATGTTGTGTCAAATTATCTTTTTTTTTTTTTGTTCCAATACACACAAAGGGATTAAACATGTGTATAGCAAAACATGTGTTAATGCAATACTTTTCTGTAAGAAATACTTGATTTTCTGGAGAAATTTCAGGGGTGCCAACAATTTTGGCCATGACTGTATGAAAATATTTAGAAAATATTTACATGTATATTTAGTGTTGCCAAACGATTAGCATCAATATATATATATATATATATATATATATATATATATATATATATATATATATATATATATATATATATATATATATATACTGTGTACTGTGTATATTTATTATGTATACATAAATACACACACATAAAGTATATATTTAGAAAATATTTGCACGTGTATACATTTATTTCCATTTATATTTTATATTATGTATAAAATATTTAATATATATAATTTCTGTATTTATATTTTCATATAAATAACATACACAGTACACATATATTACATAAAAAACTTTATTTTGGATGCCATTAATCGCTTGACAGCACTACGTTATCGTTGCAAATTGGTATTTCTATGCTATATAGTTCTATGAATTTCCACAGGAGGACCTCTACATAACTCCTCCGCAACCTGCTGCTTAAAAATACATGAAGCAGGTCAGTGTCGTTACACTTTTAGTAAGCCACGAGCGAAACTACAAGTCTCGTAGTAACAGCCTCCAACGATAAACAAGACGAGCGCGTACCGCTTTCGTCGCGTCGCGTCGCTCGCAGGGGTAGATGGGTGTAGTGGGTGTGTTCATTCCCTGCATTCAGTGCGACGTTTCTCACTAACAGTTTAAGATGGCGACCGTGCACCTAAGGATCGGGGATCTGGTTTGGTAAGATAACAATTTCAACTTTACACGATTTGATTTTGCGTCAGTGTCAAATTCTCGTGCGTGCGCGTGAAAGGCATTTTGCCGTGGCTGCAATAAAATGCTTCGCTTAAAAATCTTTCATATGGCCCAGTTTATGGGTCGTCAAGCCAAACACTGAGCAGCAGGCTTGAGAGAGCTTAGCATAGAAGCTAACGATATGCCTTTACTTTATATGCTTTTTGGGGGAAACCTGCGATGTTAGTCTGTTTAACGCTAAAAAGGGGTTTCGTCTTAAGTTTAGGTGTGTAATTATATAACCAGTTAATTTAATACAGGCTTCGGTGCAGATAGGGGGCAGTTTGCTGATGGGGTCGAAACGGGGTTTGCTATACACTAACGTTAGCTAGCTTGTTTCGAGGCACGAGATATTTCACTTAATAAGCGCTCAGTCGTGTCACGTTTTATTTACAATACTAACTTATCGTCTCAATTTGTGTTTCAGGGGTAAGCTTGGACGCTATCCACCTTGGCCAGGCAAGGTAAGGTCTTTTCATGTAAACGATTGAGTTGAACTTCTGTTGTTTTTATGAGGTCAGCTGTTAGCTTTTGCATATAGAGGTCGAATTTGCCGTTTTTGGCCGCTTTCAATCAAAGCAAAGCAATGATGCTTCCATTTAAACCTTAATACAAGTCCAGAAAGGCATTCTGTTTAGACTGTTCGCTTAGTTTGAGATACAGCCAAGTTACTGTATCAGCAGACTCTTTTTGGATAATGTGTTGGTTTGTTGCGTTTACTGATCCCTAACCGTTGTGTTTTCAGATCGTCAGTCCTCCGAAGGATCTGAAAAAGCCGAGAGGCAAAAAATGTTTCTTTGTGAAGTTTTTTGGAACTGAAGATCAGTGAGTACAGAGACGCCCGTAGCCTTCTGCCGTCACTTCCTCTTGTTTGCAGAGGATTCGAGAGGTTAAACCAAGCAGATGTTGACTTTTGATATGCCTTGCCCTTTTAGCGCCTGGATAAAGGTAGAGCAGCTAAAGCCTTACCACCCCCACAAAGAGGAGATGATCAAGATAAACAAAGGAAAGCGCTTCCAACAAGCTGTTGATGCCGTTGAGGAGTACCTAAAGAAGGCCAAGGGAAAAGATCAGGTAAGTGTGTTCACAAACTTGTGGTCTTGTTTTCACCTTTTCCGTGATCTGATTAAATGCATCTTCCCCTTATTTTCTCACACTGTACATGTACAAAATGGCCTTGAGTCGTGCAGATTATGTATGGCTATACAGTGGAAGCAAGTTGGCACCAAAACGGTTGTCAGGTAGTCTTACAGGTTTGGAGTGGCAAGAGAGTAAGCAAATTGTAAGCCTTGGGGGAAAGGCCCTAGTTACACCTGTTATGAAGAAATCCCTCTTTATTTCCGATTGTAATGTACATCTAGGTTTCTTGTCACCACTTGTGATCAGATTTTAAGGTCGCATAGGCATTGCTCACAATGCCAGTGTTTAACTTCACATAAAGAAAATCACAAAGTCGGCAACCGTTGTTTCCACATTAAGTTTAATCCCACTGTAGGCAGGGGTCCATTCTTCGTACATCGCAAGCTCACTTAGCTGGATTTCGCTTGATCGTGGGTCATGTGGTTTTTTTGTTGCCATGACTTGCTGTCATAGCAACAGGTCCGTAAGCTTAAGGAGCAAGCTTATTTCATGTAAACAGGAATAGATTGCATCTTTAAAATTTGTTCCTGCCATTGCTACTTTATTACAAGAGTATCTTACTGGGTCCAAGGGAATTAATTAAAATAACAAATAATATAGCAATGCTTCTGTAGTCTATAATACCATAAACAAAGTCAGTTTTACTCATTGAACGATTTACTTGTGATGAAATAATTGCTTTATTAAAATTAAAATTGTATTGCTGTCTTACACATACACACACACACAGCGTTCTTAGCTGTGCCTTAATTTGGGTGATGAATGACAGGTATTAAGGGATGATGAAGTGCAGGAGATGTAGATAACTTAAATTAATGCAGTCATTTAAGGCAACTGCTTCAAAGATAAATATGCCCTGTTTTTAATTTTATTTTATTTTTTATATATGATTCCCAATTATATTAATGATTTGTATTATTTCTACAGACCTTACATTTTTATTTTAATGTTATAATTAGCAATTAAGTTAATCTATTTATTTCATTTACATAGTTTTGTTCGATTAGATGTTTCCTTTATAAAAGTCTAGAAGTTTTTCGTCAGGTGTCTTTTATGATAAGATGACGTTACGTTGCTGTCTCGCCACCAGCCAATCACTCCATTGTTGTTTTGAGTTTCGGGAATGCGGGAATCCTAGACGACTTAATCCAGATATTTTAATCCAATGCACAAATTTGTTCGAAGAACCAAATTAGCCAGAGATCAGTGATCAGGAGTATAAGATCTGGCATCTTTCAAATCATAACGTATAAAGAATGGACCCCAGGACATTGAGTCAAACCACGCTTTTTTTTTTTTTTTTTTTAATAGATATAAGGTCTGGTTTCTGTTCCCACCTCTCTTTTTATGTTGCCACCCAAAACGCTTCACTACCAGGCACAAACGGGTTCTTCAAAATTCACCAGGTAGTATTTCAGAAATAATTCCTCATGTTTTGTAAACTTTGTTTTACAGGCACACTCTGATGACAAAAGCAAGTCAGATAAAGGGCGTAAAGCAGCTAAACCAATGAAGATCATTGAAGAAGATGACGAAGATGCCTTTAAGGGTGGCTCATCGGACAAGGTTAGAAAATATTTCTTTGCCGTTAAATACCATTGTGGAGGGAAAAGGCTAGGTCATAGCACTTTTTTTTTTTGCCCGCTTCATCAAAGTCCTTCGCTAAGGCCATTTGCTGTTGCACCTGCCGTGGAGTCAGGTTACAATTGTATGTTTTAGAGGTGGATTTGTCAAGAGCTACCTACCCATTCATTGAGCCTGATGTCATCTTTTGCAGTGTGGCCGTATTTTGACTGGGTCGAGATGCAGCTAGATGTTTCATGAGATATAGCCATTCTGTACACACGGTGAATGTGTCTCTCTTTCCCTTAAGGAACAGACTGATTCTGACCCAGAGCCATCCTCAGTACGACGGCTGGTCGCTGGAACAGTATCAGGATTCAAATGGGAGAGCAGTGTAGGTTACATTCACAGTTTGCTTCTGCACTTTTACGGGATCTGCTGCACATATGCCCTTTTTTAGTCATCAGTAAGACTGATTTTGGTGCAGTTACAGCTGTGAATTCTCATAGCAGCCGCACGGCTGGTGTGAAAACACCGCTTTTTCAAAACGTCATTATGTCCTTCACTGTATAGTTGCACCTCTCACCATGTCGCTGTAATTAGTTGCAGATGAAATAACTGTCAGGTCAGTAAGTCTCTTTGGAGAATAGTTTCCAATTTAACTCTCTTCCATTATAGCCAGTAAAGGATGACCCACATTTTCATCACTTTCTGCTCAGCCAGTCTGAGAAGGTAAGGAGACTTTTTGCTGGGATGCTGAATGATTTTCTAGTTAGTGCAACCTTACCCCTGTCTCTTGCACATTGCACACTGCACACAATGGCTGCTCTAATAATTTCTGAATAATATCCTCCCCCAAACTGCTTCTGGCAATGCTAATCGGCCAAATCTGCAGCATGGCAGTTGTACAGTTGAGTTGTTTTTTTGTTTTTTTTATAACCTAACGGGACAGACAGCGTCAAGCTTATTGGTTGATCCTCTGAGATTGTGAGCTGATGTACTCAACTTTGCAGTTTAAAAAAAAAATTTCTTTGTCTCAGCTGTGGTCAGGGTCCAAAATAACTTTTTTTCTTTTCTTTTTTTTTTTCCTCCAGCATTTCAAGTAGCAAAAAAGCACACTGTTTTTAAAAGTGAGATCAGTAAGATTTACAGTTTGAACAGAAATTCTTTTATCAGTCAAGAATGCATCAACTCTTATGGTGCTACTAAATATTTCTGAATAAATGCTTTTCTTTTGAACTTTTAATATTAGAATTTTTGTTGTCATTGTAATAATACATTATTACTGCTCCTGTATTTTTTGCACAAATAAATAAAGCATTGGCTGGTATAAGAGACTTGAGACAAAAAAAATCTTACTGACCTCAAACTTATGAGAGATAGTGTTCACTATATTTCAGAAAAGTTGGATGGGAGACAGTTATGTCCATATGTATGCCTGTTAATACAAAGGAGGTTTTACCTGCAATCATTTTGTCGGGTTGTTGTCAATCTCGTGTGTGCAAAAAGTGGGGTGATAGACCATGGAAACAATACTGTAAGAAAGCAAAAAGTTTTTATTTTTCCCACAGCATTTGTGAGCTACAAACTATGGTAAAAATGTTTTTATTGAAACCAAATAAATGGGCTGTAAAAAAAAAAAAAAATTGTGCCAAAAAGTTAATTTTGGACTCTGGTTGCACAGTTTGTTACATGCTAGTCCGTGTGAATAATTGATTGGATTGAAGGGAAAAAAACTGCAACGGAAAAGCTTGTTTTCAGCCAGCAAAGACGCCCAGCCAAAATACTCTTGTGCTTCTGTTCGTGTGCCAGTTATACCAGCAAACTGTTTAAATGACTCTTCCTTTCCTCTTGGCACTTCCTCTTTGGAGGAACATTTCCTTCTTGCTTGTCCTTTTGCCCTTTGCTTTCAGGCACCACAGTCAGAAACGAATTGATCTTAAAATTATATCTCCAAAAAGGAGACCCTGAGATCTTAATTGCCTGAGGTTTTTCTCAAAAATGTGCATTTAGGCTGCGTCAGCCATTTTCTTGCCCTGTATAAGTTTCAGTTAAACTGAAACGGAGCATGTGGCTGAGCATGATAACTTGATTTTCAGTTCCTAACACTGGCTTTGCTCCTGGCTCTCACATCAGATATGGCAGAAAGAGCTGCGCGGCACGACAGCAGAAGATAATATAAGTGCAATCTTTACTGGAAGCTGACGGAGCAATGAATATCGTGCACTTAAGATCATTTGTGACTGTTGGGCCAAAAGGTTTCCACCTGGTTTTCCTCCCCTGGCTCTGTACTTGGTGTTTTCAATAATTGTGTGTCTAGGATCCTTTTGTGCAAGATTGTTTGCTATTTCTAGACTAAAATGAATGTGCTGAATTGACTTTGACAAAAAAAATGTCCCTTTTCCTTACAGCCAGCTTCATCAATGGAACCCATCACCAAACGCTTAAAGATAATCGAGGAGGTGAGCGCTTTCTAGCATTTGACAGCTTGTGGTTTCTTCATTAACCTGCTAACTAGCCAGCATTGCTTGGTAATTTGAAATAATTGTCTGTTTTCTTCGAAAAGGACACAGGATCAACATCTATTCAAGCAGCAGACAGCACAGCCATCAATGGCAGCATCACACCTACAGACAAAAGGTAACAAGAAAAGATCATGCTTTTAGTGCTCAGAAAAGGTGGCAGTCCAAATGTCACCATTGAAGTTCTGGTATAAAAAAAAAATCTGGAAGTTCAAGGTTTTAGTCGTTTTAGACACTTCTAATTTAAAACATTTTTCATCTTATTTTAAGTAACTTTGCCAGAAAAGGTTTTAGAATTTTTATTATACGTTAAGGTCCTTGTGAGCCAGAGTTTTGTGACTGGTTTTACTTCCATATCGGAGACTTCCGAGAGAAACAGAATATTGACTGAGGGTGTGACTTGTTTGTTTGTTTTTTTTCTACTGCGAGTTGATTGGATGTAATAAAGTAGGTGTTTTATTCAGAACACTGACAGTTGGAGGGGCGTGGTTAAGGTTGATACACTCATGCCCAAGCCGCCAAACTGATATCTAAACTGATTTTAGAAAGGTTTTTATTGTATTTGTTTTCCTTATTGTTTTTGCCATGAAAATAGCCTAAGATGTACTGACATGAAATAAAAATATTCTACTGTGGTTTGGTTTGGTTTTTTTTGCTTCGCTGCATTCACTGAAAAAATTATGAGCTGGTTTTTAGTAAATCAAAAATAAGTATGATGACACTAACTGTAATGTTTGCATTATTTTTCACAACAGGATAGGGTTCCTTGGACTTGGACTGATGGGCAGTGGTGTGGTTTCTAATTTGTTAAAGATGGGGCATGTTGTGACAGTTTGGAATCGCACTGCAGAAAAGGTACAATCCAAGGTGTTTGGTTGCTTCTTATGTTACACAAAGTGAGTGAAAGGTTTGTTTTGAACTTTTTATTTCCTCCTTTTCCAGTGCGATTTGTTCATCCAAGAAGGTGCCAGATTAGGACGAACACCAGCAGAAGTTGTGTCCATGTGCGATATCACATTTTCCTGTGTGTCAGACCCAAAAGCTGCCAGAGATGTAGGTCAATGTTTTGTAAAAAAAAAAAAAAATGTTTGCCAAGCTGCTTTTTCTTGGGTTTACATGTGCGGTATTATTTCCGTTCAGCTTGTGTTAGGTCCTAGCGGAGTCCTACAGGGAATCAGACCAGGCAAGTGTTATGTGGAGATGTCAACCGTTGATCCAGAAACCATCACAGAGCTTGCACAGGTAACAAGCAACATCCAGACGGGTCTTTCATGACATTACCAGGGGAAGTCTGTAACTAAGGTTCATTTGACTCTGTAGGTCATCACATCCAGAGGTGGCAGATTCCTAGAAGCTCCGGTTTCAGGCAGCCAGCAGCTTTCCAATGACGGCATGCTGGTCATTGTTGCTGCAGGAGACCGCAGTGTTTATGAAGACTGTAGCAGTTGCTTCCAGGCAATGGGGAAGACGTCTTTCTTTATAGGTACTACGGCCTTTCAGTCGTGCCATGTGGCTGTGTGCGAGGTAGATGTTTCCACGTGATAACTTTGTTTTTTCATCGAAGCAGGGGAAGCAGGAAATGCTGCGAGAATGATGCTGATCCTTAACATGGTTCAAGGCAGTTTCATGGCAACCATCGCGGAGGGATTGACCTTGGCGCAGGCCACGGGCCAGTCGCAACAAACATTCTTGGATATTCTTTGCCAAGGACAAATGGCAAGCACGTTTGTGGACCAGAAATGCCAGAGTAGGTTTACTTTGTAACATTTCTAAGATTCTGACAAGAAGTGTTGGTAGATTAACCATTTTCGGTTACGTGCTGATTGGACATGTCTAACGGTGTCCACCCAAATGCCTATTTAGTCATTTATTGCACAAGTCTTCCAAGGGAACGTTACAAAACTATTGTAAAACTTCAATGGAAACTGGTGACTATTACAATGTAGCTCCTTTTGGAGCTATTAGTTTGATACTAGAATATAGCTCATTTTATTTAACATTTGTTAAATTTTTCCTCAGATATCTTGCAGGGCAACTTCAAACCTGATTACTACCTGAAACACATCCAGAAAGATCTGCGATTAGCCATTTCAATGGGAGATTCTGTTAATCATCCAACACCAATGGCAGCTGCTGCAAATGAGGTAAAACAGCTTTTTGGTAACTGATTTTGGTCACTTGGCCACAATAAATGACCAACTAATGTATTTTAAGTTCTGTAATGTAAACTAAACCACGGAACTTAATTTAATGTAATATTTAATTGTAGTATATGGATATTTAATAGTAATTTCCCTCTGCAATTAGATTAACTAAGCATTATATTTTGGGAAAGCTAAAGTTAATCTTTAACGCCAGGTTTCATAGACGTGGATTAAGACTAGTCCCTGACTAAAATGTAAGCCTGAGCTGTTTTAACTGAAATAACTTGCACTGACTGATCCTAAAATATACCAGTGCCTTTGTTTTGTATCAAGATACACCTCAGGTGTTTTTAAGTCTATAAAAATTACTTGAGTCTCTATTGAACTATGGCCTAATTCTGGTGTGGTCTAATTCCTGTCTTTGAAACCGGCCTAAAAATGTTAAAAATAAATATCCTTTTTCATTTTTTCATTATGCATAATGTTGTGATGCCTAAATTCACTTAATATATATTGTGTGTGTGTGTGTATACACGCACACGTACACATACATGCATGCATGCATACATTCTGTATTATTAAAAGTTGGAAATTATCATCTCAAATAATAGGTGTCATTTAAAACTTGAATTGTGTTTCCTAGAACTAAATTCAATTTTGGCTTATGCTTCCGTTTGAAGTAATGCATTGTTTTGTACTTCTGCAGGTATACAAAAGAGCAAAAGCATTGGACCAGTCGGACAATGACATGTCTGCAGTCTACAGAGCTTATATTCACTAATCCTGTTTATGTGCTCTACATCCTGGACCACAAACCTCACCTACTTCTTTGTTCCTCTCCCTCTGTCTTTCTCTCTGCTGATGAATTTTGTTGGGCACCAGTGATATGTTTTCCCATGTATAATGGGATCTCTTTAGCAGCCTAATCTGAGCATTGCACTGACTGTAATATAGCTGCACGTATGCTCAGTGGGAGGTTATTAAACTCCCTGCGAGTGATTTATTTTATGATAGAACGTGCAGTGTATTATATCTGCGTTTCGTTAAGGCTACTGCATTCGCTGCAGTGTTGTTTGAAGATGCTAGGGTTTTTATTTATCATTCATAACTTTACAAACGAATTCCCACGTTGTAATTTTCAATCTTCAGAAACATGTAAAGTGTGAACTTTTGATCACAAACAGGCTTAAGGAGCACGACGAAGAAGAAGCCACTGCATTGCCTTAATACCCATATAAGATAGATGTATTTATTTATTTTATCTCTTAAAGATCACCATCAATGTCAGGTGCAATTTGGCCGTACTTTTTTTTTTTTTTCTCCTATTCCTTTCAGTTTTGGAGGTCACCTGTTCAATAGTAAATGATTTTGTTCTTATTGCCTTATGATAAATGCAGTTTTTTTTTTTTTTTATTTGGTTGTGTAATCTCACAGAAGTTCCTAAAACGATTTTTCCATTTACAATGAAGCTAATGCTGAAAAGCATCCAGTAGTTTTCCCATTGTTGAATCTTGATCTCTGCAACAGATGTTTCCGTTTTTCCAGCTTGACTATTTTACGGACGGATTTGTTTCACGGCTTTTAAGTCTTTCACCTGTTGTGGTGGGATAATTTGAAGACATTTTAAGTTGACTTATTTGCTTTTGCTTTTTAAATTGGATGTTATATTTTGTCCAAGTCATTCAGCTGGCAGAGTGATCTGTTTTTATTTTTTTTTTGACTAATTTACGGTTTTGTTTTTTTTCTTTCTAAAATTACCATTACGGGCCGTAAGAAATTTAAAACAAAGTTAAGTCAAAGTAATGTTTTGCTGCATTTTATCCCTACATTATGATTGCTTTTGTTAATTTTAAGTGATATTACAAGCCATGAAATCAGTGGCATATAATTTGGTCTTTTTTTTAAACTCAGAACAAATACAGGGTGATTCATTTTCTATAAATTGTTCTGCCAAAAAAAGGAAAAAAAAGACTTTGAAGTGCTTAGTTATGGATACGAAAATTCTGTGATTTACTAAGGACTCTGTAAGATTAAGATGTTGTAAATATCCCCATCAAAGGGTTGGGTTATTTGAATACATGGAATAACATGCTTTCAGTTTGACTCTACTGAAATTTATTAATCATCTGTTGTCTTAATATTGTAGACTGTTCTTTTGTCTTAGCTAATGGGTTTATTTACTGTAAATGGTTTGATTTTTGTGGCTTAAACAGAGCTGGTGATGATATACTGACGACTTGATTCCAGTTGTGCAAGGAAGGTATTGGTGTTAATTGGAGGTATTTATAATTTCATGTAAATGTGAAATTTCTTTTTTTGTTTTCGTTTGTGCGGTCAACTGAACCCTCTGAATAAACAAACCGAATGTCCAGCTGTTTATTTATTCTTAGGTCTAATGTCTGTTCCGAGTTCATACATGAAATGAAAACGCAATATGATATTACAAATGTTGTGTATTTTTTTAAAATGTTTTTATAATAGAAATGCATTTTCAAATAGGTTTTGGCGGCGTTCAAATATTTTTAAAAATAAAAATAAAACAAATAATCCCGTCATATCCAAGCCGGAAGATTTCAGGGTTACACAAACCGGAAGTCGACGAGAAGGAGGCGTACCAAGACTAATTGTTTACGTGTGATCAGTCTGGCCAGTCACACTAAATAGCGGACTCCTCAGGTTATTTTCAGCAGATTTAGGACAGCTTCAGTGTACTGTAATGCTCGGAGCAGAGCGATCTACTCTCTCTGAACTAGCGAAGATGACGGCCGCGAGTCAAGCAGAGAGGACTGTGCTGGTGAGAGGCTGATCTGTGTTTAATGCATGTAACGTTAAGCTGCTTCACGGACGGATGCTAGGTCGTTATGATTTGACCGCGCGCAAATCATGTCCAGAGGTAGATTTCGGGTGCGTTGCAAACGTGTTCATTGCTTTGTCAGCTTTTTGGTGCGGTTTTGCAGAGCAGCTGGTGGGACAAAGTCCAAATTCATCCCAGTGTGAATGGTTAAACAGTCGCGACAGTGATTTGTCCTGCCCTTATCATGGTTGATGCTGATGTGCTACTTTAGTCTTATATCGACTGATGCTGTTTTCTCCCATCAGTTCGCCATAATGATCGATTTAATTGTGCAACGGATTCCAAAGTGATAGAAACGAATGGTTAGAATGAACTATTTCTGTTCGTGACGTGGTGCTTTGTTTAAAATAAGGGCAGCTTCAGGCATTGCTGACTTTAACTGCATGGCTAAAAAATGCATTGAAAGTGAAAAGGGGTGACTGTCTCTGTCTCTGAGTTCTTAAATTTCATCATTCTGACTTCTACCGAGTTCCACAGAAGAAAGGAAGTCAGGCCTTAATCATGATGAGTGTGAATAAATGCTGACAGAATTTTTTTTTTAGCAAAATACGTATTTACTGTTTGCAACTATTGTGTGCTTTAGGAAGAGGAGTTTAATTGGCTGCTGAAAGAAGAGGTCCATGCGGTGTTAAAACAGCTGCAAGACATTTTAAAGGTAACATCAGATACTTATTACACAGCTTACTGCATAATATTTCTGTTTTTATTATAATAAAAAAAGGGCATTAATGGTAGCATTTGACTGTTTTCACTAAAGGAGGCGTCAAGACGTTTTTCGATGCCGTCACCAGGTCTGGAAGGACAACTGAAACAAGAGAACTTCATTCTGGGCAGTTCAACGTAAGAGCCATGAAAGGAGACGGCTATTTTTGGAAAATGTTAGATTTAAAGTATACAATAATGTTAATGTTACTACAGCTTTAAGGGACCGTGTGCATTGCTGAAGATGTGTACAACACGGTATAGACATGCTTTTAAATGAATCTGTTGTTTTAATTTGCGTATGATGTAGGATGGACCAGGTGAAAGGGGTTTTGACACTACAAGGAGAAGCTCTAACTCAGGCTGTGAGTATGTTTTATAACATCAGAAAATTAAAGTCCTCATTCAGCGTGAATTGCACTGCTTTGCTTCAGTTGGACTAATCTATGATGTTTTGTTCACACTAAAAAATCCAAAAGGTGCACAAATCTGTATAATGCACTTAAATAACCAAAACAAAGAAATATGTTGGAAACTTTCATGTCAGCAGTGAAGGGGAAGGTGCAATTAGACTCTGTTTATAAATAACAAAATAACCTTTTATGTAATTCATACACTGCATGATTGAGTACATTGTGCATACATACATTTATATATATATAATATTATGTCAGCCAGTGGAACTTTGCTGTTCAATTTATCTGAGCTCACTGATTACTTTTGCTGTTATTAGACTCCTATAGAAAATGGAGGGAATAATTTGCAGCTTTTTTCTTTGCAGGATATTAATATTAAAGTGGCTAAAAGCAGTCAAGTCATGCATTTTGCATTCCGTGATGATAAACAGTGGAAACTGCAGCAGGTACTCTTTCTTTCTCTCTCTCTCTCTGTCTCTGAGTCATTTATGCATTATTAAAATGAGCTGTTAAACGCATCCTGCCCCTGCTCAGATTCAAGATGCCCGAAACCATGTGAATCAGGCCCTGCAGTTACTAAGCAGCCGTGACGACAGTTACACCTTCAAAACGGGTGCTGAGGTCAACAAGGTTTGTATTTCACAAATATTTGACGTGTCCAGGGACCAGATTTACACACATCTGAAGCAAATACATTCTTTGTAAACAAATACACTCTTGATAAGTTCTCATATTTACTTTTGGATTTAAGTAGATATCTGGTTTGTTTGTTTTTTTGGGGGTTTATGCTGCCTACAGATGACCATTCTCATTACTGTCTGCACTGTCACATTTTTTTGAGCTTAAAGAGCATTCCTCGAGACTTTGTGCTTAATCTTTCCTGTTGGTGGATGGCTTATGTATCGCAGCCCATAGAAACAGTCGCTAATGAGGGATATATATATATATATATATATATATATATATATATATATATATATATATATATATATATATATATATATATATGTGTATGTGAAGTGAGATTGCACTCAGTGATATAATTTGTGTTTCAGCTCATGGATGCAGTAATGCTTCAGCTGACCCGAGCCAGAAACAGACTGACGACCCCAGCCAGCATGACGCTTCCTGAGCTCGCGGCCAGTGGCCTAATGGTCAGTAGTGGACCATAACTGGATCTTTATGTGGATTCTTCATGCGCTCTTGTGAATATATTTCTCCCGTTCTTTCTAGAAAATGTTCACGCCTCCCATGCCCGGTGACGTGATGGTGAATTTCTATATCAATCTCAGTAAACTGTGTTTGACAGTGTATCAACTACATGTACTGCAGCCTAACACTACTAAGGTATCGAGCCATCAGCACAAAAAAACAAGCATCTTCTTAACAAGAATGTGTGTGTTTTTTAAAATGCACAACCTGTTTGTTTTTCGTTAGAACTTCAGATCAGCAGGAAGTTCAGTGCTTCATAATCCAGGAGCAATGTTGTAAGTGCTCATCACGTTTCTTGTTTTCATGCTGCAACACCAGCGGTCAGACTTAAGTTTCGTAATGTCACATTTGATATCTGCCCTCAAGCGAATACAACAACACCAAGTTCGAGGTGAGCCACGTTCATAAGGTGGAGTGTGTCGTGCCGTGGCTAAACGACACTCTGGTGTTTTTCACCATTTCCCTGCAACTCTGTCAGCAGCTCAAAGATAAGGTGGGTGTGGCCTGTTGATATGGTAACGAACCTCATTTCACCTGCACAGACACGGTCAAAATTTATGAACAATGTATGGTAACAGAACAGTAGTGGTAGTGGTGGTAGTTAGTAGTATTCTGTGTTCAGAAATCTATTTAATATGCTAATTTGCTGATTTTCAGTTTTTTTATGAATGCATTTGTGAATTTTTCTGGGGTTTTGAATGTTGGTTTGAATATATAATTTTTTTTTTTTAAAAGAACAGACTTTATTCAAAATTATAAAACACAAAGCAAAACTTTGTGGAAGCAAATCTAAATGGGATCAAATGCGTTTCACTACCTAATAGAAGATCAATTCACATGTCAATTTCTTTCATTTGCAGATTTCTGTCTTCTCCAGTTTCTGGAACTACAGACCATTTTAAGCTGCATCTAACCAAAACTCTAGTCGGTGACCATAAACATGATGAATTTATTATGCACTAGGAACAAAGAATTCCACGAACAAGCTCCCTGATATAATTTGTGACTTCGCTATATGACCATGTATTCATTTCGTGTGCTTTATTGTTCAGTATGTGTTCTGCAGCAGAAATAGAGTGTGCTGTGTATGTAGTATACAAACTGAATTCATTCATTTGAAACGACAGGCTCTTCAGATGAAGGTATTCAGCAATGCCTTGTTTTGTCTATGCAGTATTTGTCTTTGTCAGTGTTGTCTGTCAGTAATCTTGCATCATCTGATATGTGTTTAGGCTATAGGCAGGAAATGCTACTAATTACGTAATGCTTACATTCTTATGTCACAGAAACTGTGAAATATTCTAGTTGAGATCTCTTCAGACTCATTTTACCAGTGTTTTTGCCTTTTTAGAGCAGTGGGTTGTAACACTTGAACATTATCTGATGCCAGGGACTATCTTTAGTGCAGAAAAGCACAAGCATTGAGACCATTATCATATGCTTACGAATGTGCATAAATGACCAATAGTGTATTTGCCATTGTGACGCAACTGTGGTATGACTATATTAACACTAAATGACAGATTAGAGTAAAACGACACATTCCTGAGGACGGCTGATTAGGGAGCAGAGCTCAGCATCCAGTGAGGAAAAAAAGGAATATTATATCAAGCGATTAGTTCAGATGCTGATCAGGTTTCTCTGTGCTGATACTTCATTTATTTTGTCAGCTTTATTTATTGCTACATTTTTTTTTATTTATTTTGTCAAATGCACTTAATTTGTCTATTGATTTCATGCATGTTAATTTGAATACTGATTCATGTTTTAAGGAAAACCTAAGCTATTTTCATGTGTATTTCATGCTTAATACGAAATATTTTGTGCAATAAACATAATATCAACATTACGAACTTACCTTTGCTATTAATATTTCCACTGAATTAATTCATCCAGTGCTGATGTCTAAATAAAAGGTACAGGCGAAGGTGCATTTCATTTAAAGGTATGTATTTTATTTGCTTACAAAGTCTAATATTTATACAAATGTGGTACATTTCTAAAAATAAAACAAATATTGACATTTTTCCAAGGTATAGTTTTCACAAGTATTTCTCTTATTAGCATTAAAACTTCTTTTTTTTCTCTCTCTCTCTCTCTCTCTTGTAAGTTCTGTATCATATGCACATTTCAGATTAAAAATTCATTAAAAACACTTAAAACTTGGACAAGGCCGCTGGTTGAAGTAAAGATTATAGGTTAAGTGCAACAGTTTTAACAGCCAGGCTACAGATTAACAGGTTATACTTACTGTTCAAATAACAACTAAAATGAATTTTAATAGAGGCTGTTTGTAAAAGTCCTGCGCTAGTCCCATCCAGGATGATTGTTATAAAGTGCTTAAAGGGTTCAAGCAACCAATGTCTTCAAAACTGGTGAGCGTGCTTCTATGTAAAAATCTATAAATACAACTGACAATGACATTCAAATCATGTGATTTCCTGGCTAAATATTAACAGCATTTTTACACAGTAGGAAAAATGTCTTTTATCATCCCTATAAGGAAGCGTCTAGCTAAAATATAGTTCTCCCTCGATTACTTGTTCACACGTAAATAATGAAAAGGTGGCATAACTGTTGGAGAAAGAAACCCAGTTGTAATGGTGCCTGTGTTTCAGGAAGATCATGGCTCCATTGCCATATTATCGGCTCCCACCTTCTGTCTTCTTGGCTGTAACGTAGAAACCTCAAAATCACCACAAATATCATGACACTTCTATTGTTTGATGAATATAGAGCTCGGGTTATCAGTCTGACCTTCTCATCGCAGCAGCAGCAGCAGCAGCAGCGGATCAGAACCAAGATGACCAGCAACAGCACCATGCCTAGGGACATTTAACACCAACTTAACGATTTGTAACTCTATTTCCTATTTCTACGCAATTCGATTTTACCTATGAAGATAAAGAAAACGGCAAACGAGGCAATGTCCCAGTCCGACTGAAACATCTGCTTCGACTGTAGCCTCGAAACCACATCGTTGAACTGGTTCTCAAAATCCTGCTGAATGCTCTTGTCCATGACTTCAGCGAGACGACTCCTGAATGGAGGGAATGTCGTTCATCTCAAGTCGTTAACGAATACGTTTAAATAAAAGACAGGCGCCCGTAAACAAATCCAACCCACTCAACAAACAAATATACTCGTACGACTTTGTCAACAAACAGGAAGTTTTTCTGTCTAGTTTTCGACGAAGAGAACCGAAATAAACCACTGATTGTAAACCACTGTGAGAATCGTAAAGTATAAATTATATTGTAACTTTAAAATGTATTTTGAAGTAAGAAACTATCTATTATGGGAGGGGGGAATGACATACAAGAAGAGCAAAGAACTCCATCATTATGAAGACTAACTGTATACAAACTGCATCATATTTTAATAATCTTTTTATTTGTATTCTTTATTTCGTAAACCGTTGCGATCTTAAAGAGGATTGATCAATTACCCACCTGTTGTTTTCGTTGGTGGTGTTTCCGGGTTACCGCGTACACCTGTTTCTGTGGCGCTTTTGATCAGGTCTCGTTCAACCGCTGAGAGATTTGCGGAAGTGCGACGATTGCACAAAACTACAGGAATCTAGTCATAAAGTGTTCTTTATGTGCTAAATATTAACCACAGAGAATACACCATACACTACTCGATATTAAAGCAGCTGACAGACGTAACATGCAGTATTCCATTCATGCTCTTTATAATAATTTTAAATAATTTGTAACGTTTCCGGTGTTTTTTTATTCAGATTCAGGAAACTCGGGAAGGGTATGGTACACAAACAGAATTTAAACGTATGTGACACTGGGCTGCAAAACCAGTCATCTTTTTAAAATTAGATTTATATATCTGGAATATTTTCGTTGATGCATAGTTTGCTAAGATATGACAGTATTCGGTCTAGACACAACTATTTGAAAACAATTATTTGAAAAAAAAAAAATCAGTCCGATTGAGCCAAAACAAACTAAAAAAATAATAACAAATAAATAAATAAAATAAATATGCAGGAAAATCGCCTTTAAATAAAAAAATCGTTGCAATTCATATTACTTCTCAAAAATGAGGTTTTGATATATTTACGGTTGGAAATGTATGAAATATCTGGAACACGACATTATACGTAATATCCGAATGATTTTTGGCATGAAAGAAAAGTTTATACATTTTCCCGTACAAAGTATTGTTGGCTAAAATGGCTGTTCTTGTGTTCTAGGGCCACAGTCAACAAAACCAGTATTAATAATAATATTAAAAGGAGAAGTGAAGGGCCAATGTTCGCTTAATATAATAAGACAATCGAAAGTAAGAAGGATTATTGTGATTGAGGGTCCAGTACCTAACTTCCACTAAAGGGGTCGCTGTCTCACTTCGTTCAATATGTGAGGAATGACCTCTGACCCTTTGTTTACGTGGAAGGAGAGCCGTTCGTGCTTCCGGGTTTTATTTCTGCAGTTATCTGCCCATTTTTAAAGAGATGGCTACTGTACCGGCCCAGTCTCTCCGGGTCTCAGAGATTAAAGACCCCACCGTTTTGTTTGAACGGTACAGCACGGAGGAGATCCGTGCTATCGAGAGGAAAGTGCGCGGAGAGATCGAGCAGAAGAAGGAGGAACTTCGACAGATGGTCGGTGAACGTTACCGGGATTTGATCGACGCCGCTGACACGATCGGTGAGATGAGACAGTGCTCGGAGAGTGTCGTTCAGTCCATCCAGGACATGTACCGGTACTGCCACAAACTCAAACAGGCGAAGCACGCCCCTCAGTCCAGCGGAAAAGCTGAGGTAAAGCCCTTGTGTCGCTCTCAGTCCAGAGTAATGGGACAAAACAGCCTGTCAGAAATGAAAATGTGCCGCTAAAACAAGGTTTATGCAGGTTTTTGTTCTGATTTAATTTATTAATTCCCGCCTGCGTGAGTGCAGCTAGTTTCTTTAATTTTCTCGTCGCTCAGTATACCGTCAGTAAACAAAGTACGTCGTTAATGTTATCAACTTTGGCAAACATGGCATCATTTCACTGAAAAACTACAGGATAGTTGAAAACTGTACAGTCAGATTTGAAGTTTTGCAGTGTTGACAAATTAACCATCTATCTCGGGCAGTATCACAAGTATTTGATAAATGTATTTCTATGTACATATGTAGATTTTTATATTATACCTATTATATCATATCCAGTCTTTATTGTTAAGCAGTTTCTGTCATTATACGATAAATCTTAAAAGTGTCAGATGCATTAGTGAGATATTCGTGTGTTGGGAACGGGTTTTGTTCCTGGCAGGGTCAGAAACAGTCGCAGGAGAGATTCTACACGATGGCCTCGCAGATAAAGCTCCTGCTGGAAATCCCGGAGCGTGTGTGGAGCGCGATGGAGTCCTCGCAGTACCTGCAGGCCACACAGCTCTACCTGCTCTGCTGCCACCTTCACAGCCAGCTGCACTTGGAGGGAGGAGGGCATCAGTACAGCCCCGTCCTCTCTCGCTTCCCCATCCTGGTGCGCCAGGTAGCAGCTGCTGGTCATTTCAGGTACATTACGGAATTACACCCAACAGAGAAAACCGAAAATGACAAGTCTGTCATCGTTTACTCCCCCTTAAGACTTTGGAAACTCTTCGAAAACACACGTTAAGATTTATTGATGTACATTAATGCATTCATTTTTAACATATTCGTAAGATTTGCTTCTTAGTTGCTTCTTAATATCCTTTTTGAATCTCATATGTTTGATAACCTGGGACTTTAATGGAGGGACAGAACCCTCTCAGAGGTATCTTGTATTGTTTTTCAAGATTAACCAATGTCCATCAGATTTGGAAGGACACGAGAATGAGTAAATGGTTGCACTGTCCCTTTAAAGGCTTTGGTTTAGTATGTTTCTCTTGCTAAAAGCTTTGTCTTTGTCTGTAGGTCTACAATCCTATTGGAGAGTAAGTCTGTGCTGCGTGGCAGGGCTGTGTCTGATCAAGCGATCGCCGAAGCGCTGGTCTCCACCATGCTCCTGGAAGACAGCTCTCCTCGCCAGGCCCTTGCTGATTTCCTGCTGGCTAGGAAAGCGTCCATTCAGCAACTGCTCAATCAGCCCCAGCATGGTGAATAACTTTTAGTTTATGAATGCTTAAAGCTCTACTCTTGTTTGTTCTTAGTTTATTAGAATACATCCTTGTTTTAGAAGCTCTGTTATATTTGCACATGCTCGTTCTTCGTTCAGATGTGATGCTGTTCCTCTGTTAGGTGCTGGTGTGAAAGCACAGGTTTGTTCTTTGGTGGAGCTGCTGGTCACCACTCTGTACCAGGCATATGCTGTGTTTTACGTGCCTCCTGAGGGCCAAGTGTCCGATACCGGTCTGGGATGTGGCCTGCTTTTCACTACCTTGGAGAATGTGACCTCCAACAAATCTGGTGAGTTATCCATTTCTCTTTAGGGATCAGGGTTAAACGCTCCTGAAAGGAACAAATATGCCCCCCAAATTCAAGATACACGCGTGTCTGGCTAGTGTAATAAATGCACTCTCACAGATTCATTGCGAACATCAGAATACAGATATGATGTAATGGATTCATTTTGTAGTGTAGACAGCTTCCTACAATAAGTACACCAAAAATATATATATATATATATGTATATGTATATGTATATGTATATGTATATATATATATATATATATATATATATATATATATATATATATATATATATATATATATATATATATATATATATATATATATATATATATATATATATATATATATATATATATATATATATATATATATATATATATATATATATATATATATATATATATAATGATGTAAAAGACAGCATACATGCATGTAATTATAGCATTATATAAATTGCCTTTCCAAAAAAAATAAAATAAAATAAAGACACAGGAAATCAATTGCAGGTGGCAAATATTGCCCAAGTAAACCTCAGGATCATAAATTAATATGTACAAGCCAACCTGTCACCTTCTCTGTAATTTTTTTTGTGAAATCCAGGGAAAGAGAAGAAAGTTCTGGACAAGGAGATGAGCACAGGAAGCTGGTTTAAACACCTCCCCCTCTCGGTGATGAACTTCCAGCCTGCTCTTCGGACACTAGCGCAGCCTATCCAGAGGGAGCAGCTCAGAGACACGCTGCAGCAGTGGATTGATACGTATGTCCCTCCTACAGATGTTAATGAACATCTCTCAGTATTTGTTTTATACGCTCATTTGTGTTTTAATAGCTGCAAGGAGGATATCCGCAGCGGAGTCAGCAGTCTTCTGGTCTATGTGAAGAGTCTAAAGGGTCTGGCTGCGATTCGGGATGCAGTGTGGGAGCTGCTCAGCAGCGAGTCCATCAGTCTGCACTGGAGCACTGTGTGTCAGTCCCTCCTCGAGCGACCTCTGGCCTTGTGGGATGACCTTTTGCAGCAGCTCTTCCTGCAGCGACTTCAGGTATTCGCAACCGATTTAACCAGTTTAACTAGTCTGATAAGCATGGTAGCACAGTTTACACCAGCTATTAACATACATCAGGTGATCCCATAACAAGTATCTCGCATAGACAGATTTTTTTATTTAATGTGTGGATTCAGCGCTCCTCTTATGACCGCCTGTGATTAGGGTACGGTTTCTAACTATAGCCTAGTTCACAATGTAAGGGTGCTTCTACATGTTAATTAAACACTACATATGCACAATATGTTCATGTATGTTAGTTAAGCAGAAACGGAGGGTCTACATGATCCCAGCTCAGGCTTAAGGGTCCTATCTAGTGAAACAATTGGCAAAAAAAAAAAAAAGATCTTACAGATCTTGTTCTTTTGGGGGTTTTTTTTGTTTGTTTTGTATTTTACAAACAACGATGTCAGATGATTTTGATGTTGGAGGATAAAATGAGATGGACTTTTTTTTCCCCTACCAAGAAAATCATCTTTAAAGTTGTAAAATGAAGTTTATAGTGCTGCATATTACTAATAAATAAAAATAAGTTTTGATACATGTACAGTAGGAAATACAGGAAAAGGGTAGGAAATAAAGAAATTAAATATATTCATGGAACATGATCTAACTTAATGTCCTAATGATTTTTGACGTAAAAGACTTATTTTATGTTCCAGCTTCACATTTATTTATTTATTTAGAAAATGGCCAATCATACAGCCAAACTGGCTGAGCTCTACCCAAAGAATTCAGAAAGAAATTAAGCTCAGTAATGAAGTTACAGGTGACGACATTCTCATAACCAAAGATGAAGAAAAACATACTCCTCCAACTTTGAAAGCTGTTGTGGGTAGAAAAGGTGCTTCTGTCACTGAATACTTGCAATACCTTGTTCTGATAAAAAAATATAATAAAAAGAAAAAATTAAAATGGCCGATTATTTAGCTAGATAAGACTAATTCCTTAGACCGTAAATCCATTTTTACAGTACTATCAGGATTTTTTTTAGAAATGTAAATTAATCCTTTAAGCAAAAAAATGGCATTACGGTGTTGTTAATTGTGTTATAGATGATCATCTTGTACATTTTTAGGTAACTGATTGAAAACACTTGTTTACCCTTTACCTGTCTCTAGGCGATCACTCAGGAGGGCACAGAAGGGATCTCCAGCAGCTCCAGACAACTCTTGTCTTCAGCTCTCCGGGATCTACAGGGTCAGGCCACAGCTGGGAGTTTCAGCCGTGGAGCACAGTACGAGAATGACGTCGCAGCTTTCCTGTGGTCTGAGTCTCAAGGCGACCTGCTCAACGACACAGCCTGGGTGAATGTAGCCCAGCGCAGCCCACAGCAGAAGAGCGGCCTGTCCATGAAGACCCAGGCCCTCACCCCCTGCGTTCAGACCTTCTGCTCCTCCCTGGACTCTAGGCTCAAAACCAAATTAGATGATCTGCAGCACTACTTGCCCTCTGAAAAAAATGGCAAAGAGCTTTCAGAGATGGTCCCAGTCACCACTAACTCAACTATTAACCGCTTTATGGATGCTGGGGCCGTGGAGGACACTCTTAGAGAGCACTGCTTGGCATGTGTCCGGGACATCCTTTCCAGTGTGCGTGCCGAGCTCGCTACCGCCCAGGCCAAGACCAACAGCCCCAGCCAGTTAAGTTCAGTGCTCTTTATGGCCAGGCTATGCCAGTCAATGGGGGAATTGTGTCCTAGTCTGAAACAGTGCATTCTGGGGAAGCAGGGGGGCTTGGATCCCATAAACAGAGGCACTCCAAGACAGGGCAAGAAGTTAGGCAAAGGCAAGGCAGCGGAGGTCAGCCCAGCACAGTCCAAGTGGAGCTGTCTGAAAGACGAACTCCTGTCCTGCAGCATGGAGGCCTATGGTATCTGGAGCTCAGCACTCACCAGGGTAAGGTGATGAACACACTGTTAACAATGCATTCTGAAAACAGGAAATCATGACAAGCGTGGGTGTTTTTATGCAGAGAGCATATATTAGGGTTCCCTTATATTCTGCAATACAATTAAAGTAAAGTAACAATGCGTTTCAGGCACTTGTGGGCAGTTTTGCTACGACTCTTCACTCTGGAACCGCCGGATCCATCCTGAGCACCGCAACAAATTGGGAAGAGCTTGAAATACAGGAAGAAACAGAGTCAGGAAGCAATATAATGTCCAAAATTCGCCTCCCTGTGCAGGTAACTGTTATATTAATCCTTTTTATTATTATTAAAATTTATATACATACTAATATATGTACACTTAAATGTGATGATGCACTTTTAAGGGTACTGCTTTGCTTAAAAAGAAAACTTTTATGTATTTTTGTTTATAATGGCCCATTTAACAGAAGATAAACAAATATACTTGATCAACTTCCAGAAGTTTGTGTTTTTTTTTTAATTGTTATCGAAAGAAGTCTATTATGCTCACCAATTAGAATCAAAAACACAGTAAATACAGTAATATTGTGAAATATTACTGCTATGTATTTATATATTTTAAAGGGATAGTACACACAAAAATGACATGTCTGTTATTAATTACTCAACCTCATGTCATTTCAAACCCCAACTTAAGATACTTTTGAGGAACTCTGAGAGCTTTCTGAACCTCCAGAAGGTCCAGAAAGGTAGCAAAGACATCGTTAAAATAGTTCATGTGAAACATTATGAAGCTGCAAGAAAACAAAAATAACAACAGTTTTCAATAATTTATTGAATATATTTTTTTTCTATCTCTTCAAAATATGTAAAACATAACATATCTTAACATAACACCCCGTTGTGGCCACCTTGCAAAGTGTTTTGTTGACCTGAAAGGGATATAAACAATTAAAATAGAAATAATAATTGTATTTCTTCCCCTCTCTACAGCCGTCGTGGTATGTTCAGTCGTTACTCTTCCATCTGTGCCTTGAGGTCAATAGGGTCGGAGGTCACGCGTTACCAAAGGTCACTCTCCTGGACCTTTTGCGGGGTTGTCTAGATCAGGTGGTGAGCGAGTATGAAAAACTCACTCAAAAAACACAGAGCAAGGTGAAACAATAATCCATTCCTGCCTAGTCACTGTAACAATGGAATAATTCTGTAAAACCAAATCCTTTCGCCTCTCTGCTCTCTAGGATGCAGCCCTCCCCATGACCCAGAACAGAGCTTTGCAGCTGCTGTTTGACCTTCGCTATCTCAGTGGCACTCTAGGGTCCCGCCTTGAAGAGGGCAGGAGTTCCCGCTCTCAGCAAGACCCAAGGTAACCTGTTCATAAGCTATGGATGGGCAGAAGTCCTCTGTAGGAAGCAACAGCAATGAAAACAATCATAGCGTGACTTGACCTTCCAATTTCAAAACAAAGCACAAAAGAATAGCCCTTTCCTAAGAAGCAGACCTCTTACACTTCTCCTTAATTCTTGCGATTTGTTAAAGGATCCAGCAGGTCTGCGACTCCCTGGAAAGTCACATTGATCCATTTGACCTGGATGTTTTCACTCCACATGTGAACAGCAACCTGAACCGACTCTCACAGAGGACCTCTGTAAGCACGGCCAATTTTTCTCCGAAATCTGTTTCAAACATCCTGCTAATTTGCTCATCCAGTTTACCCTTTCTCATGTGTTTTAAGCTGGCATGGCAAATGCTGTATTTCCATACTCTAGCAAAACTGTGCGTCCTATTGTTGATTGAGTCGCGTGTTGTTTCTAGGTGCTTTTAGGACTGTTGTCTGGTACGGAGAAGCAGTTTACCTCTAGGACCAACAATATCAACTCTCAGGAACCGTACAACATCCTTCCTTTGGCAAGCAGCCAGATCCGGTCAGAATAAAACTCTTATCTTAGCCTTCGCACCGTTTACCTTATTGTTACGTATTTATAGCTAGTTTATTGCTGTCATGCTGTGCGTTTCATTGTTGTACAAGACAATAAAAATATATTCATTTAGAAACATCTTAAACATGTTTTGCTGATGCTAATTTTCTGTAAAATTCACAATGTTACATTTTCATTTGCTAAATTACTTATTTGGTTATTAATTATTAAGTGCATCGTTTGCACTAAATGTGGTCATTTCATACATTTTACATTTTAGTTAACTATATATTTATTTATTTATTTATTCCCTCCTCAAGGTTTGGTTTGCTGCCACAGAGCATGACAAACTCTCGGAAGACTAATTCAGCCACGCATGGAGCAGATATCACCAGACCACTGGTAGGTTGCTAAAGCGTTTGTTGTGTACAGCATTCAAATACCTCTGCTGGCTTTTTTTTTTCCACATAAACCATTAACCAATAATATTTGTATTTTAAAAAATAGTATAGTTTGTGTTTTGTTCTCATGGCTTTGCAAATGAGTCCCTTTCTACCAATGCTCCCAGTTTTTCATGGCCTAGCAGAAGAGCTGCTGGATCTCAAGGCAATAGGTGATGTGATATTGTGTGGTTGCCGCTTCGTTTTTTGCAGTGAGCTTGCGGTGCATAGATTTTCTGCACTTTAATCACTTTGGTGGCATCGGCTGATACGCTTTATGAATGCAACACATGGCACAGCAGCGCTCAAATGCAACGGATACATTCCAAATACTGAGCAACATGAAGATCAAGGCTGTTGAGCATCAGTCACAACAGTCCATCTTGAGCTTGTTACTTCTGTATCATAAGCCTCATGTAGCTATTGGCCCTTTAAAACTGCTAAAACATTTGCTTGTGGTGACACTTTTTGGCTTGTACCGTCATTATGAAATACAGTTACATTTTGAAGGAAATTGAGGCAATTTGTTTTATTTCTATTTTAGGTGGCTCCCTCTTCTGCTTCTGCTCCACAGGACAGTTTCCGCCCAGGAAATCTCTTCAGGCAGTTAGCCAATCAAGAAGAGGAATCCGCAGCCCCTTCTCTCTTTAAATTAGGCTGGCTTTCTGGCATGGCCAAATAAACTTTTATTAAAAAATTGCTATTTTTTTAATCCGCATACAACACTATGTAAAATAATATTTAAAATACATTTTGAAATGTTGAAATCTGTGTCCTGTATTGCATATTCTTACAAAATCACATGAGGAATTGCAGTGCAAAGCATATTAATAAAAGGGAGTTTAAATGGAAATTACACTTTTGTATTTATCATGCACATTAGCTATCGTTTTGTGGCTTTTCATTTTTATTCTGATTAAAATTGTAATTGAGTGAATCATAAACACAATATAGTTCTATATTTTTACATTTTAGTGTACATTTATATTTTATCATGTCCTTGTTAGTTAACCTAATTAAGAGTTTGTGTATATTCCATTTTTGTAACTTAATTAAAGAGGCTTTTTAAGTAAAGGTTATACAGTTGAATAAAATGACGTTTTGACTGTAGATTTGTAATTTAAATGGAAAAGATTAGCTACATTTTCAAAGACGTTTCTTCAACACTGCAGGCGGTATTACAAACACACAGCACTGAACCAATAAACATGCTGTCTACACTCGAACATAAACAGGTATTCGCTACTGCACACACATACTAAACATCTTCACACTGTAATGGGAAACCGCTATACAGGTAAACACATTGAAATGTGTGTTGTGTGAACAGAATCACTGCATGGAAACAAGTGTGATCTGAAAAAGTATTTTGCAAACTACAAAAAATATTTGAGTGTAGCAATATGAAACTAGAAACTATGTTCGGGAGTCATATATACAACAAATTTCGCGGAAGTTAGGGTTTCAAAGTTTAGCTTGATTATATAAGACCTTGCATTGGATCATTAAGCCATGTACGGGTCTCTTTTTATTAGTCAGATTGTCAGGTGAAGCATTTCCAGCATGTCCCGCTGTCTCAGCTTTCTATTTGCGGTCTAGTTTGCTGGCCATCAGTTTCTTGATGTCGATGGGTCCAGCTGCGGCTGCTGCTTTGGCTTTCTCTTCCTGCTCCTTCTGCCAGGTGATGATGGGGCTGACGCTCGGCCTGCGGTTCCTCATGTTTTGCTGCAGCTGGGCCTCACTGGAGGGGGGGTAGAACAAGCCTTTTTACAGCAAAATACCGTTGGTTTGGTGACACGTGTTTTATATTTCTGAAACTACTTTGGTAGAAATGGTAACAAAATGTACAAGCGCACTGGCAAAGAATTTCATGGATAAGGTATTTTCATTCAAAAACCGTTTTGTTTTGTAATACTTGCTCTAATATAAATGCTTCAGTCTTTGTTTAATTATTGGTCAACGTGCATATACAAAAATGCACTTACGAGAAATCGTGTGGTGCTGGAGAAATGGCTTTTTTCTGCATTTCCTTGTAAACTGGTGACTTCAGGTAGCGATAAAAGGTATCCTAAATAGAAAATAGAAAATGTATAAATGAGAAATGTCTGATGTGCATACTTACTAAACAAAAAACAAAACACGCATGGCAGAGTTCAAATTAAGCATACAGACTGCAGGTGATACAATCATACCTTTTTCATCAGCATAAAGATGTGGGTCTGGGCGGCGTCCAATACGTATCGGTGAGGATGTTCCAGTCCCTTTACTGTTAGGCCCATTGTCCTGCCATCAATGTTGATCCATCGTGGTGCTCCTGGGGCCAAAAAGGTCCTACAAAAAATGTATAAAAAATAAAAATGAGATGCCTGACATCCAAAATAAATATAAAACTATTATGTGCACAAATAATGTGCATCTCACTTGAAAATCTGTTCTGCTTTCTCTGACATAGAAGCTGCCGTGCCCCATTTCAGCTCCTCGGCGGCCTCCCAGAAAGCTAGATTCTCACCTGCAGCGAAAAACGTTTTTTACTCGCCCTCATTTTGTTCCACACTCATATGACTTACAATCAAATATAATAAAAAAAACTTTACTGCAGCCAGAACCATATTTAAATTGAATAGAAGTATTTAAATATATATATTTAAAAAAATGAATGAATAAAATTTAAATTTAAACTAAAATTTCTAATTAATTTAAATTCATTAAGACTCTTAATAAGAGTACATAAATAATATTAAAATAATACTGGCTCCAATTTTATCAAAGGATTAGTACATCACAGTGTACTCAAAGGAGCTGATTCAGTTCAGAAAGTGGTCTAATTCATTCTAAACTGGAATGATCCAAAAAACTAAGACTCACGAAAAGAAAATTTTCAGGTTAAGCAATGGCAGATTTTGTTTTCGTTTTTGTGTAGTTTCTCTTTCTCACTCCATACCAACAAACGGTCAAAGCAGTAACGAAATATTGACAAACCGCTGAATTCTTTCTTTAGGAAAATCTTGAAGTCTGCACGGCCCCGTGGATCATTAAGCAGCTCATAGAAGCTAAAGGACCAACGCTCCACTCTCATTTTTGTGGGAGTTTCAACACTGCGAACAAAAATGTGAGAAACCATTTGTGATTTAAAACCTCAATAATATTAAGTAACTGATTTAAATTTAGAGCGCTCTCTGTGAATTTACTCTGCCGTGTTCAGCTCCCAGTAAGCGTCGTCGTCAGTAATCCAGGGATTGCTGGGGAGGCAGGGAACGAGGAATGGGTCGTGGTTCTTAAGTGTCGTCACATATTTGACCAGGCTGAATGAAAAGAAATCAAAATTTCACAACTAAGTCAATGAGTTACTTCTGACTATTTGGGAAATTTATTAAGAATTTCTAAGTGTGAATAACTTAATTGTGTTCAGTGCAGGAGCCATCCCAGCTGTGGCTAATGTTGACTTACGCTCCAAGAGATACTGAAGACTTGACCCTTGACCTCATGATGGCCTGTTGTGTGTAGATGATCTAAAATACACAATTTGAACCAACATATAAATATCAATAAAAAAAAAAAAACAGTTTTCTGTATTTTTGTAAAGAAACAGTGTCACTTACAATTCTTCTGTAGTAATCGTAGGTTTTTTTCTGTAAATAAAAGGGAGAAACAGCATCCTGTTACATTACAAACAGACTGCTTCTGAATACACCACCACAAGACCCACTCGCTACATGCTATCCTCACAAATACTAGTGATATCCTGAGAGTGATATCCACATATACTACCAAACACAAGCTACTGCAAGGAACAACCTAAAGCTCTTAATATAACACAGGGACAGTCATTTTAATTGTCAATGCTCTGAAATAATGCTCAGGGTACAGAAGCAGGGAAGTACTGTGGCACACTATATATATACACACACTTGCTTATAAAGTGTTTGAATAATATTCAAGGCAGGAAATAATAGTGTGTGTGTGTGTGTGTGTGTGTGTGTGTTTGTGTACTGGCATTTATGGTTTATGAGAACAGAAAATGTATATAATGACATGAGTAAGACAACATAAACACTTCCTGTGTTCCTTTAAAACAAAAGGCTTAAAAACATACAAAATAGTGTTTTATAAAATTAAAAAATTGTCAGTAATTTCCTGTAAGGAGTAGATTTAGGTGTAGGGCGATAGAAAAAATGCTTAAGGAGAGTCCCTGTAAACCACAAATACAAGTGAGTCTGTGTGTGCGCGTGTGTGTGTGTGTGTGTGTGTGTTTGTGTGTGTGTGTGTGTAGGTGTGTCATCTTGATAGCTGAAGACATATTAGAAGTGAATATCTGTGTGGAAAGAGAAAAAAAGAAGAATAGAGTCACAGTTTAAAAAACTTCAAAGCAGTCCAAGATATAGTCCCAAAATCCCAAGAAATAGTCCCCAAATATCAAACATTTGAGGTCTGCAAGTTTTTTTTTTTTTAAGTATGCAAGTAAATATATTTACAGAAATTTCTGAGCACCCCACTGGCTTTTATTACATCAACAAAAAACAGTTAATTAATTCATTCTCCAAATTATAGTTTGTGATCCACAGTAAGTAATTTTTTTAACAACACGAGGGTGAGTAAATGAACTTTCATTTTGGGTGAACTGTCATGACCCTTTGACCGGTGTTTTAATGTTAAAAAAGTGGATTTAAAGAACTCGTAAATGCAAGTTTACACGTTATCAGCAGCAGCAAAAGCAATCAGCTGCCCTGGTCTATTTCTAAAAGGCTCTATGAGGGAAAGTGTGGGTGGGTTGGAGGGGAACTCCTCGGAGGATCAGCAGGTCAAGAATCCTCTTATATCACAAAGCAGATTGTGGGAGAATCTACATGGCCATCCCAGGACTGAGACAGACACACTGCTAATCAGCTCTAGTTAGAGCATTCAGCAGTATTGCCCGTAAAGCCTAAAGTCCCTCCCACAGTAACGTTTAACAGCATTTAAAGAGACAGTTCATCTAAAAATGAAACTTATGTCATGATTCCCCGTCCCCTTACGTTGTTTTCTTTAGTAAAACACATAAATGGATGATTTAATACAGGTTTCAGTGTATTTTCAGTGGTGGGTTCACATCTTTGCTTAAGATATCTTCTTCTGTCACACATAAATGATGACAGAATCTTCATTTTTGGGGTAACTATCCCTTTAACTACTATATAGATAGATTTAGTGATTGTCAAAACTGAAGCTTTAAAATAGAATCAACCAGTGACATCAATCTTGACTGATGTCTACAAGAGCTGGCTTTACCTTAACAGATATTAAGGGGTCACATGTACACTTACCAGTTACCTCCTCCACATTAGGGTCAATGTGACGTTCCAGGCCGCAATCCATAGCGCTGTGGGTTTGCGGCTGTAGGCATTTTAGAGAAAGTACATTTATCCTCCTTATAATGTTTAGAAAGCCACGGTAAACTAACAGATTCTGCCAAGCACTTACTGGAGGCCTGTGGACAATCCAGTAGGCTCTTTCCTGACAGTCAAACACAACTCTGTCTGCCTTCTGACGCTGCTTCCCGGCACTTATAAGAGAAAACACAATACCGTGAAGTAAGCACCAACAATAAGTGCTTGAAGATGAAGAATTACAAAAAATAGGACAAACCACATGACACAAATACAGATGACAGAAACTTAAAAAGGAAGCATATATGTTTATTAAGAAAGCAGGAGAAGATCAGAGTTGAGAAACTCACTGGTACTGCTCTTTAGCTTGCATCACGATAAAATCCCATTTGTGGTTCATCCATTTGTGAAGTTTGCTGTATTCCTCCTGTCGGTGTTGTAGTATAATGATATTAAAGTCGGCATTGAAATTGAAATTCACACAAACTATCATCTACATTCGTCTTATGGATCTCATAGTGAACGGTTCATTCAAAATGGAATAATGCGCTCTTGCGGTAAAATGAATTCTGAATAAGTCTGGTTCTCAGTAATAACAAAA
Organism: Puntigrus tetrazona; assembly: GCF_018831695.1. NCBI lineage: Eukaryota > Metazoa > Chordata > Actinopteri > Cypriniformes > Cyprinidae > Puntigrus > Puntigrus tetrazona. Next base: position 14,106,349 of record NC_056701.1, on the reverse strand, counting down.
TCAGTATATTTTTACATACCTGCTCATAAGCATCAAGCACACCCTTTTTTCGAATGTTTCTCTTTGCCAGATAGATTGCTTTGGTGACAGAAAACACTTTTTTATTAGGTGACGGTTAACAAAAAAGATCTCTTCAAATGAGTTCACGAAAGCAAGCGACTTCTCAGGTTTTGTTAATATATAAAAGATTACAAACCATAATCTGTGTCCTCAGCCTTCCACTTCTGTACAGGCCAGAAATAGGGGGTCTAGACAGAGGGGAAAATGCATCTGTTTGCTATGCACTGCTATTAAAACATTTTTAAAGATACAAAGTCTCCTGACCCATTTACCTGAAAGCGGTACAAACTGTCATCTGGTCTGAGGGCAAGCTTTTTGTGGTCCTGCAGAGGATAGATGTAACCGAATGCCACTAACATTGTTCCAAATGCTTGAGCCTCTGTCAAAAAAAGCATTCAAGAACATTATTGTGCTGGATATTATATTATATTCCAAACATATACCATACTATAAGGGTATTTTTACAGACCATTAGTTTTTTCAAAACAACTTATTTTTACAATTACCATCACTGTCCATGTTCATGTTTTTGGCGATCCATGCAACAATATCCTGACCTGTCAGACAAACAGACAATGTCATGACATCTGAACAAATAGCAAAAAACGTGCATGAAAACTACCATGACATGCAGCTCAGCAAAATAACAAAAATAAAAATAAAATAAAAAGCGATGAGGAAAATAACGAGTAATATTAATGTCCGAATATTAAATCGCGGTGATACATTGTAGAAAATATGTATACGTTTTCAAACGTTTTGATCGTGTGCTTTACAAATTTCAAGCCCATTATTACAAGAACCAGTTAAATGTAAGACAAAGTTAAAGTGCCTGGCTCGCTGGATTCGTCGACAACCCTTGCAGAGATTAAAGAGCAACTTTGGAACGTAAAGTAGCAAAGATCTCATCCAATTGAAGGCTGCTGTATATAGCCAGTGCCGTCAGATTATGATCTGGCAGCAAAACACTTGTGTCCGTACAAAGGCTGAAAGGAAACGTACAGAGCACAGTACAACGGTTGTAGGATTCTGTAGGATCTCACCAGTGATGGCATGGGGAATGGTTGTAACGTTGAGCTTCTGACTCGTTCCCTTCACTCCAGCCGATGGGTCCTGCATCTGAACCACTGTGGTCTCCACCTGGGAAAATCAGGAAATTAGTAATATATAAACTATTAAGAAGGAATATATAAAAGCAGGCGCTGAAGGATAAAATGCAATGCTAAGGAAAGGTCAGAATCAGTCCTCACAACTACAGATGTTCAACCCGGGAACAGGGTTCCCTATTCAGCTATATTCGGCCATGACAGTCACGTTTCAGCTGTACAGGTCCCGGAAGATTGTTTTACAAATAAAGATTCTAAAATCAGTAAAGAACATAGGAATATATTTCATTTTTCCAGTTGCTGCTGTGTTATTTTAGGGGTTTCAAAGACAAGAGAGAAAGATGATAATGCAATAAACAATTAAATTTAAATGATTGGTTTCTTTTTCACAGCCGTTATATTTTTGCATAATTACATCAGTTTTTGCCATTAAGTATTTGTTTAAGGTTTCTATATGCTGTAGGGTAGCTCTACAAACCTTACTGTAGAAGAATTAATTTCTTACAGTCAATATTCAATATTTTATTAATTATAAATCAACAAGGAACTTTTAGATTAGCTTAACTTTTAGTTTAAACTTTTAAGGTTTTTTTCCGTAAATGCCCATTTAATGATACATTTGCCCAAATGACACTGAAAGGCTTTTTCCCCTTTTTAACACTGCTTCATTAATATTCCCTAAAGTTTCATATGCATATGAATTATGTATTACGAACTATTGGGGCATAGCTGGTTCTCAACTAAGCCAAGGTTAAAGAAATAAAAATATTTGTCACAGGTACCACTTAGTCCAGACCTAAAACGGGTTTGACAGTCGAGTACTATGGCAACATGCATGCCCTTTGAACTTAGAGTAAGACATGAAAGTCTTAAGGCAAGCTGTCAGATGTGGCATGAGGCCAGGCTAATTGGCTTTGAATCAGAAAGCTCTTTTAGAACGAATCTTTTCAATGACTTCAAGATCTCTCCAAGAAGCTAAGAATAAACAGATACTCCAGAAACGAGAGCAAAATAGCGTGAAATAGCATATAAAAAACAGTTAAAGCTTTGGATATTCCATGCAAACGCTGAGATACAATGACTTTGGTTCTTATTTAAATCATGGCATTGTTAGAATCACATTACAGTATTTTTTTTTTATTACGAAAATATGAAAATAAAATATATGCAATTTAAAATAAGATATGTTGTAAAGTCGTTTAAGTATATTGAACGCTACACTGGGCATGGCGTGTAGCTTATTTACAGCAGAATGAGCAGAGAAACAAACATCTACTTGTAAAATACATAGGATGCAACAAAAAGTGAACTGTTCGATAGTAAGGTAAGAATGGACTTACCTTTTTAAGGCAGGACATTCGTGGCCGATAACGCTGTCCATGGTCTCGGTCCGATCTTATAGTCATATTGTAGTCCACAAAAACAAATAAAGCGGAAAACAAAAGGTTTTCTAGGGCAGAAGGCAAATCTTGTTGCGATTATATTCTCAGCCTTACTGAGAATATAATTTCAGGTTTTCAAAGAGCTGCGGACAGCGCAGATCCCTGCTCACGCACACACCTGAGAAGAGCGCGAGCGGCGAACACGAGAAAGTGACAGCGGACCAATCACGGCGTGGCTCTGTTATCCGCCGTCACTGCTCTCACTCACCGACAGGGGGCGACACACAGAGGCGACAACGCTGCCAGAAATGACCAGAAGCACAGCCTAGACCAGTGATCCTCGAGTCCGGACCTCGAGATCCATTTTCCTGCAGAGTTTCGCTTTAACCCTAATCAAACACGCCTGGGCATGCTAATCAGCGTCTTCGGGATCATTAGAAAATCACAGGTAGGCGAGTTTCATCAGGGTCGGAGCTAAACTCTGCAGTGCATTGGACCTCCAGGGTGAGGTTTGAGGAACCCTGGCCGAGACGGTCCTCTGGTGGGTAAGATTGATTCATATGGGTTCAAGATGCCCTGTGCAGGTGCATTCATGTCATGCGAGGGCAAACGTTCAGCCAGTCACACTACTTGAAGGCGCACTCGCTGCATTCTTTAGTTCTCAATGAAAACCTTCGCAAAAAGCATTTACAGGTGCATTCATGTCATGTCAACGTGACAGTTCCCACGAATATGTAACCAGCTCCAAGTAGAATAAAATAGATAACTAGATGCACCGGTCTTCTGATTAGCTGATTATCATCTCATGTGATTAGAAATCCTTTAATGATATTTATCAAAATGTTTCTGTATCATATTTGATACGTGGACCTCTAAGGCCTGTAAATTACCAACACTTGCACACTATCTGTCTACACGCAATCTGCCCCCCGATTGATAGCCCATAATTCTTTTAGCAAATAAAAGGTCTTTGAGATGTGATATTCTCAGTATATCATACTATACGATCCATAAATCCCGATCAAATAAGATACAAAATAGTGGTCGATCCATTTATTGCCAACCGATATATTTAAAAAAATATATGTGTTTTTTAATGTTCCATAAAATGTATATTTTTTTGACAGTGCAGGGTTCAATTCTTTGTATAAAAGTTTTAATTTAGTGCTAAAAATATACTGAGTGCATCCTTAAATTCGAAACTGCCTAAAGTTTAAAAATCTCAGTTTGTTTATGTGACACAATCATCATTTCTAAATTATTTCACATTTCTCATACATTGATTAAAATAA